>NC_133324.1:427702013-428002153 GCF_042186555.1 Aquarana catesbeiana | reverse complement strand
AGAAATGCATTACTCCCCAAAAGTCTTTTACTTATAAAAACAAACTTGTCACTACGCCTTAACTCTTGCATCATTCTCTACTTTATCAACTCCCACGCAACTTGAACTCACATGGGAAGGGAGTACTGTACATCTAAAAAAAGGATGCAGCAATTTGTCAATTATAAAATATCCATATTTTATTTTTATTTTTTTTTTAAATATTTTTCTTTCAAATCATTTTTATTGGATTTTGCATTCAGATACAGTATAGATAAAGCAGAGATCACATGCATATATTTCTACTTACAAAACATTATAATTTTGCTAACAATAAGGTCAGGAACTGTCGCATATACATATAACATTTTGAAAGCATAATATGTCTAGGAGGGAATATGATTCTGTGTCCCTACTGGTGGTGCTTGAGTGCGATTTCCCCTTCACCCCCAACGGGATCATACTGTGACTGGGACCAGCCGATTTCAGGATACAGATAACATATTCCTCGGGGTTCCTGATAGTGTAATATGATTAGCAAAATTATGCATAGTATTATAAATCAAAAATAGAACAAATAGAATAAAATTAAAAACATAAAATTTAACAAAAAGGAAAGGTAAATAATTACAGTTACCAATGTTTCACTCAGATACCACAGTATTCATTATATAACATAAGGTACCAATGTTTTGCCTTTTAATCGGTACTGTTATGGCTGTAGGTCTTTGGCCACTTCTGGATGAAGAAACCAAGCTTTCCATGTCCTTATAAATTGCGACGCTTTAAACTTTTTGAATGCAAATCATTTTTCATATTGGCACTGTATATTAACCCTTGTAATTATTTCTCTAATTGTGGGAAGTGCAGGGGTCTTCCATTTACTAGCAAGAGTTGTTCTAGCTGCGAATAGGACGTGGACGAATACTGTCGTGACTGTAACATGATATGTTTCTAATCCTATATTCAAGAGGGCTCATTCCTGAGTCAATGGTATATAGTGATCTGTGATTTTGCTGATTAATATGGCTATGTTTTCCCAAAAGGGCGCTATGTGAGGGCAATTCCATAAGACATGGTGCAGGTTACTTATTTGATTACACATTCTCCAGCATTGTGGAGTCTTTGAATACTTTGGACAGCCTGTAAGGTGTCATGTACCACCTATGATACATTTTTTTTTTTATTTTCCCAATGCTCAACGCAAGATGACATACGGAAGCTCATTTGTATGACTTTCAACAATTGCTGCAAGGAGAATTCCCTTGCCAGATCTTTTTCCCATTTGCACAAGTCAGATGTTTTGGTCATAATGTGGGGCCAGTTAGGATGGCATAGAAGAAAGAAATTCCATGGGTAGATTTATTTGATTTACCCTGAAGGAATTCCCAAATAGGGTTTGGAATTTCTATGGTTTCATTACATTTGGTAACAGAATGGAAATGTTGAATTTGCATTGAACTAAAAGCTTCTATAGATAGGTTGCTTTGTTGTAGGCTTTTTAGAAAGTTTATACCCCGTTTGTGACAATCTTGTGTGTCAAAGCCCCTAATTAGCCACTAATTAGCCATTCATACACTTTAAAGTGATTGTAAGGGGTTTTTTTTTGTTTTTTAAATAAAAAACATATTATATTTACCTCTACTGTGCAGCTCGTTTTGCACAGAGTGGCCCCGAACCTCCTCTTCTGGGGTCCCCTCTCGCGGCTTCTCCCCACATCAGATAACCCCCTAGGAGAAGTGCTCTCCTGAGGGGGTTACCTTTGGGTGAGCTCCAGAGTCCAGCATTCGGCATCCATAGCCACTGAATGTATAACTCGGTCCCGTCCCTCGGCGCCCGCGTCATTGGATTTGATTGACAGCAGCGGGAGCCAATGGCTGCACTGTTATCAGTCTATCAAATCAAGAGCCAAGAACCCCGGGCAGAGAGATTGCACGTCCCCACCGAGTCAAGTTCCAGGGCTCAGGTAAGTAAAACAGGGGGCTGGGGGGCCGATCACTGCCAGGTGTTTTTTCACCTTAATGCATAGGATACATTAAGGTGAAAATACATGAAGATTTACAACCCCTTTACCTGCGATATCTAGCTTGTGTGTGTTTTCTTTGTGGGCTTTGCGGGAGAGTAATGTATGCCAGGCTTTTAAAGTAGCTCCTATTGTGGGGTGAGGCACATTGGAGTTCACTAGGGGGGACATGAGAAACGCTGTTAGTATTGCTAGGAAGTCTTGGTGTTTCATAAAGTTTTGTTCCATGTTAACCCATAATTTGTCTTCTGCCAGTTTGATTCACTGTTTAATCTGGTCTAGTAAGGATGCATTATAATAACCCAGCAGATCTGGTAAACCTATACCACCGTTATTTCTCATAAGTTGTAAGGAGGAAAGGGCGATTCTTGGGTTTTTGCTTTGCCAAATATAGTTTCTCAAAAGGGAGTTGCATTTAGTGAAAAAGGAACTGGGGATGGAGATAGGAAGTGTCCTAAACATATATAGTATCCTAGGGAGTACCTGCATTTTAAAGGCAGCCGCTCTTCCCACCCAAGAGAGCTGAGTTTTCCCCAAACGTTTCAGATCATCAGCGATATTAGACAAGGAGGAAAAGTTAGCTTCATAAATTGAGCTAGCTGGGTAGGAAAGTTGAATTCCTAAATATGTTATTGATTTAGCTCCCCATATGTAGGGGAATTCATTCTTTAGTTGATTTTTGTGTTCTTGAGGTATTCCCATGTCAAGGATCTGACATTTATTAAAGTTGATCTTGTAGTAGGAGACTCTCCCAAATTCTTCGATCAGATGTTGGATTCTATTCAGGGAGTTGGAGGGATTTGATAGTGACAGAATAATGTCGTCGGCAAACAAACCTATTTTACGTTCACAATGGCCCATTCATAGTCCTTGGATATGAGGGTCAGTTGAGGGTCAGTTTTGATGGCTTCGGCAAAAGGTTTAATAGCTAGGGAGAAAATAATTGGAGACAGAGGACAACCCTGTCTTGTACCATTCGAAAGGTCAAATGACCCAAATAGGGTGCTGTCAACATATACTTTCGCTGAGGGGTTGTAATATAAGGACATAATGACTGAGTGTATTGTCCCAGATAGCCCAAACTTAGTCAGTACCTGTGATAGATACTCCCAATGAACTCTATCGAATGCCTTCTCAGCATCCAAAGCAAGATGGAAAGAAGGCGCCCGACAGGCCTCAGTGTGATGTATTAGGTTGATCATTTTCCTTGTACCATCTGGAGCCTGCCTCCCCTTCACAAAATCAACTTGTTCTAGTCCTAGAAGAAGTGGTGTTAATTCTAAAAGTCTATTTGCTAGTAGTTTAGAATATATTTTTAAATCGGAGTTTAAAAGCGATATGGGTCTAAAGTTTTGTGGCTGATTAGGCTCCTTTCCCGGTTTAGGGAGGGTCACAATAATTGCTTCTATCATTTCCTTCGGGAAGTGTCCCATTAAGACAGCTTGGTTGTAAAGTTAGACCAAGTAAGGGCTTAAAATTGTGTTAAGGGCTTTATAGTTCTCCAAGGAGAGTCCATCTTTTCTGGATGATTTACCTAAAGGGAGGGTTGTAATGATATTTGGAATTTCTTGCTTTTCTATAGGGCGGTTGAGATGGTTCAATGAGGCTTCATCTAGTACTGGTAAGTTCAGGCTTTTTAGGAAATTGGAGATTACCTCTGCATTGGGTTGTGGAGTGGCATGATCTTCCTTCAGATTATACAGTGAGGCATAATAGTCCCTGTCCTGAACGTTTGAGCTATGTCTGATGGGTTAAGGGTGTTTTTGCCTGTTTTGTGATGTTTAAGTTGGGTTATTCTTTCTCTAGCTCTTTTTAGTTTGAGTTGTAAAGCTGATTTTTTCCCTCCTCTGTTGTTTTGTGAGTAAGGTGCTAATTTAAGGCCTTTGTTGTATTTCTCATGTTCTGTTATTAATGCTGTTCTGAGGAGTGTGAGTCTTGACAATAATGTGCCTTAGGGAGATTTTTTGTGCTGATTTTCCAGCAGGGCAATTTCAGCAAGTAGGGTTGATATGTGTAAGTTTCTCTTTTTCCTCTCTCTGGAAGCCATCTGGATCAGTATACCCCTAACAAAGGCCTTGTGGGTGCACCAGGGATTGAAGACACTGCTGGAGGAATCCGAATTGAATGAGAAGAACTCCTCCAGCTTTGTCCCCAGTTCCGATACATATTCTGGGTGTGACAATACATAGGTATTATTCCTCCACAATGATATATTTTTACCTGTGCACCCCTCTGATATCTCAAGAGATATAGGGGCATGATCAGACCATGCAATATTGCAAATTTTTGCCCTTGTTACTTTCTGGAGAAGGTTTTTATCAGTAATAAAGCAGTCAATTCTTGAGTAAGTATAGTGGGGATTGGAGAATAAAGAGTAGTCTCTCTCTGATGTATTTTGATAGCATCATGGGTCATGGAGATCTTCCTGAAGCAGGAATTGTTTGAGTCCAGATTTCCTTGCAGGGTTCCTTGATGTCCTGTCTATTTCTGGGTCCATTGGGATGTTGAAGTCCCCACAAATTAGCATCTGGCCCTTTTGGATTGAGCGAGCTTTGGCCAAAGTCCTTCTCATGAACCTTATTTGGTGCCTGTTGGAGGCATAGATATTTAATAGGGTGTGAAGGGCACCATTTAGTTCCACAACTAGTATTATATATCTGCTCTCTGCATCCAACAATGAGGCATGTGATTTAAAGGATATTGAGTCTCTCATTGCTACCATAACCCCTCTTTTCTTTTTCTTGTAGTTGGCTTGGTAAATGTGTGGGAAGTGTTTGTGATTACAACTAGGGGGTTTTGCAGCCAGGAAGTGGGACTCCTGCACACACAAAATGTCACAATGGTGGTTGTCTGCTTCTTTCCAAAGTGCCCTTCTCTTGTAGGGGCTGTTGAGCCCTTTGGTATTCAATGATAAAAACTTAAGTACCATTGAAATCGATTATAATGTAAATGTTTGATCTGTCTTCAAAGTAAACATGTTTCTGGATGGGGATAAGGCAAATGTGGTAACAGAAACAAAAAACGAAGAAAAAAAGAAAGACAAGATGCATGAAAAGTTGTAGCCCCATTCATGTAGATTAAGGAGAACTTTTAGGGTACAAGTGACTCCTGTACACATATCCAACGGGGATTATAAAATCCAACCGGACAGGATCATATTATGAAGTATGGTGAGGCCTTAAGGCTGGAATGAAGTTCTGTCCCTGAGAACTCAGGTGTGGGCCAATGGGTTCCCATGGCTTCACCAGTTGCAAACCTTCTTCTAGAGTGGATACAATTGAGGTTTTGCTATTTCTTTCAATGGACAACTTAGTCGGAAATTTCCATTTATAGACAATATTGTTGTTTCTCAGGATCTTTGTAATAGTGATGAGATTTTTAGGGGCTTGTATGGTTGCTTTCAAGAGATCTATATATAGGGAGATTCCAGAATAGGGTTCTGGCAAGGAGTTGCGCTTGGGGGAGAAGCATTGAGCTGATCCTTAACGTGGAAACAATGGATCCTTGCTATCACGTCTCTTGGTACATGCTCTGGTAGATAGGACGGTTTGGGGAGGCAGTGAGCCCTATTAATCACCAATTTGTTGTTTTTTATCACTGGAAGCGGTTCATCTATCATTTTCTGCAAATATGGATGGGGCTCCGCTGGGGGCACTGTTTCCGGAATGCCTTTAAATTTCACATTATTATGGTGGGAATGGTCCTCGATATCTGCCATTTTGATTTTCATTTTACGTATTTCTTCTGCTAGATCTTCAAGGGCGTCTACCATCTCGTTATGTGCTAGCGTGTAATCATTCAGCTTATTCTCTATGTGATCTGCTTTGCCTCCTATAGCTTCAATCTCCCTGTTAGTTTGTCTCATGAACTTTGACATGTCCTGCTGCAATGCTGTCAGGAAGCCCATGCCAGCAATCAAAATGGTGGTGACAGAACTTCTGTTCCTGTTGAGAGATTGCTAAGGGTGCACTTGTGAGCACCTCTGCGTGCGTCTGTGTGTGTTGCGGTACGGCGCACGAGTGCTCATGGCACCAAAATGGGTCAATACATGGACTCAGTGCTGTCTGCTCTACAGCATTTCCTGTGTGATTTGCATTATTTACCTGACTTGTTCCTGACGTTCCTGTTTTATGCCTGCATCCGCTGCCAGCCTGTTGACGACCCGGCCTGTATCCTGACTCCGCTTCTGCCTCCACCTCTGTTCCTGACATGCTTGCTTGTGTATGACCTGGCCTGCCTGTACCTGCCTTCTCTTCACTCTTGGAGGTGTCACCATGCCTCCTGCTGCTGCATCTGTACCTCTGCCTGTGCAATTCCAGTGCCAGCTTGTTCCTTACTGTTGTTCTTGGACTTCTACTACATCTCTACAGTCCAGCCAGGAATTCCAGTCCAGCTCCAGATTCAGAGATCCTGCCAGGCACTCGTGTTACTCTGCAACACTCTCAGCGCTCCCTGTCAGCTCTGTCAGGGGCTCCAAGTCAGAGCTCTAAGAGAGGCCGTCCTCGGCATATCAGGCTCTACCATCAGGTATGTGACAAATGCTCCACGCAAGGTGATGTGAGTGCAGAAACTAAGATGGGCTGGCCCACAGTAGGAAAGGTATTCAGCTTCTCACTGAAGCCATTTATGTCACTGTGAATGACATTGTCAAGGGGGGAATCACTCACTGTGTCTCCTTTGGCTGTTAATTTCCTCCTTTGTTTCACTGGGCCATTAAATGTGGAAGGAGGAGAGCATTCTCCGTTGTCATGAGCTGCTGGGTCACACTGCCTGGAGAGTTTCCTTGTGGGTGCAGCCACCTCTGTTCTCCTTTGTGTGAAAGCCGTGGTGCTGGCTCCATCTTTTGAGGTCTGTGTTCCCGTCAGGCTGAAGAAATCCGTGAGTCTGCGGGGCCTTCACGATCTTTTCTTTGCCCCCTCATGTTGCTACCTTCTCTCTGACCCTGCTTCAGGTGCTGGGTAATGTTTTGAGGCACCTATTGTCGCTGTGTGTCACCCGTTAGATCCTATGGAGCCGAAGCTGGTTCAAAGTGTGGCCATCTCCTCCAGCTGCTGGCCACGCCCCCCAAAATGTGCATATTTTTGTGAATGTGTTATTCACAATACATGTGTTCATCTGTCATTAGACAATAGAGCAGCAAAAGGCACAGAGCCAATCATATTTTGTTCTTGTGTTTACATTTGAGAACCCTCCACTTTCTCCTCTGCCAGTGCTTCCCAATAATCCTGTGAGTATAACTTCCCCCACTAACTGCCAATGAAAGGGGGCCCACTGAGAAGCAAGGTGGGATGCACACTGTCCACCACTGAGCAGCAAGACAGTACAACACAGTTAAGTCCTGTATGTGATACATTTTTATTTGCTCTAACACCACCAATGTAAGGGGCACAGACATTGACCACCAATGTACAGGGGGAACAGACACTGACCACCAACGAAAGGGGCACAGCACTGACCATAAATGTGAGGGGGCACAGACACTAAATAACAATGTAATGGCCACTACACGGATCACAATTGCAATGAGCATAACACTGCCAACTAATAAAAATGGCACCAATGCAAAGGGCTCATCACTGATCACACAGAGACACTGACCAAGCTTGAGAAGTATTGGCCTATGTGCTGCTGCCTTTTCTGTGCTGACATTTGTGCATACTGTATAGTCCCAGGTTCAAGTTTCCCATTAATTGTAAATAACACTTGTATGTTTTTACATTTTAGACTGGGGTGATTTAAGGTTTTGCATACTTTTAAAAAATGTCATTACTGAAAAAAAAGTTGAGAAATGTTGTTCTATTAAACTGTTTTGTGTAACAGTGTTGTCAAATAAAATGTACTACAGCAACTCATTTTCTACTGCTAATTATTGAACGAATTGAAATGATAACAATTAATTTGAAAGGTACAATGAAAAGTACAATATCTCCATCTCTACAACAACTCTTTAACAGATTAACCTAAATTACCATGTGTTTTCACAGTCTCTTGACAAGTGTTCTGGCCATTTCTGTAACACAGTTTTGTCTATAAGACCTATCCACAACTGGCAATGGTTAACCATTGGTCTCAAAAACAGAGCAGCTGGCAGTCTCTGTGCAGTGGTAGAATTAATTGATCGTGGGGCTATGATTCATCCAAAGCACTTTATACCTCTCTTTCTGGTGGTCTAGAGGTGTGGTAAGCAGATATAGGGGTTGATTTACTAAAGGCAAATAGACTGTGCACTTTGCAAGTGCAGTTGCTCAGTAAATGAGGTAAAGCTTCACTTTGCAAAGAATACCTAATAACGTGCAAGGAAAATAAAAAAAAAAACAGCATTTTTGCTTGCACGTGATTAGATGATGAAAGTCACCAGAGCTTTTGCTCATTTACTAAGCTCTGGAGCAACTGCACCTGCAGAGTGAAAAGTGCACAGTCTATTTGCCTTTAGTAAATCAACCCCTTAGTGTGTTGTATAGGACTTTTGCATCTTACATAAGGTTGAAGGGGACATTTTCCACATGGACTTTTCTATATGCCAAGCCAATTTAGCAATTAACATATTGCACAGTTGGTGTTATAGTTGATGTTAATCTTATTTAAAGAGACAGCACACTCATTTTTGTACACTATTTACAAATTGTAAATGTAGTCATTCATAAAGCAGTACAAGCTGAAGATTCTTGAGTGGAGTACAGATAATTCACATGGACATTTAAGAATATAGACTACATATGCACCAGAGTGTATATGAAATCTATCACAAACTACACCACAAATACGTGTACCCCACCAATGCTCAATGTATATGATCCCAACCTCAAATAAAATACCAGTGATTCAGATATAGGTCTGTGATATATCAGTGAGTGATATATTAGCATCATGTGCACCATATATGATCCCAAACTCAATTAAAATGCCAGTGCTTCAAATATAAATGTGTCTGTGATATATCATTGAGTAATATATTATCATTCTATGCACCATATGGATGTGTGCCTGAGTGACCTTGCAGGAGTTCCCAGCCTATGGGTGTAAAATAAACGTGAAACCATGACAAGTATGTCCCAATGGTTAAGAGATCATATGGTGTCACCATAGTCAAATGGTGACTTAAGTGCTCGCAGTATCCTCAGGTGACTTTGTGCTCCCCCTCAAGGGTCCCCACTCACCGAATCCACTCACCTTTTAGGTGTTCCCGGTTCCTCCGCTGTACTTTCAGTTTGGAGAGACATGCAATATAATGGCGAAAGGGACTGATTAATGATCATGCTTAACCACTTGACGACCGCCTCACGCCGATTTACGTCGGCAAGGTGGCACGGACAGGCAAAATCACGTACATATACGTGATTTGCCTTCCGCGGGTGGGGGGTCCGATCGGACCCCCCCCCCGGTGCCCGAGGCGGTCGTCTTTTGTCCCACGGCGATCGGAGATGAGGGGGAGGCCATCCGTTCATGGCCCCCCCCTCGCGATCGCCGCCGGCCAATCACATCATTCCTTTGCTGCTGTATGCTAAACAGCAGCAAAGGAAATGATGTCATCTCTCCTCGGCTCGGTAATTTCCGTTCCGGCCCGAGGAGAGAAGACAGGTATGTGAGTGCACCAACACTACACAACACAGTAGAACATGCCAGGCACACTAAACACCCCGATCCCCCCCCGATCGCCCCCCGATCCCCCCCCAATCACCCCCCCTGTCACAAACTGACACCAGCAGTTTTTTTTTTTTTTTTTCTGATTACTGCATTGGTGTCAGTTTGTGACAGTTACAGTGTTGGGACAGTTAGTATTACCCCCCTGTAGGTCTAGGATACCCCCCTAACCCCCCCTAATAAAGTTTTAACCCCTTGATCACCCCCTGTCACCAGTGTCGCTAAGCGATCATTTTTCTGATCGCTGTATTAGTGTCGCTGGTGACGCTAGTTAGGGACCTAAATATTTAGGTTCACCGTCAGCATTTTATAGCGACAGGGACCCCCATATACTACCGAATAAATGTTTTAACCCCTTGATGGCCCCCTAGTTAACCCTTTCACCACTGATCACCGTATAACTGTTACGGGTGACGCTGGTTAGTTTGTTTATTTTTTATAGTGTCAGGGCACCCGCCGTTTATTACCGAATAAAGGTTTAGCCCCCTGATCGCCCAGCGGTGATATGCGTCGCCCCAGGCAGCGTCAGATTAGCGCCAGTACCGCTAACACCCACGCACGCAGCATACGCCTCCCTTAGTGGTATAGTATCTGATCGGATCAATATCTGATCCGATCAGATCTATACTAGCGTCCCCAGCAGTTTAGGGTTCCCAAAAACACAGTGTTAGCGGGATCAGCCCAGATACCTGCTAGCACCTGCGTTTTGCCCCTCCGCCCGGCCCAGCCCAAGTGCAGTATCGATCGATCACTGTCACTTACAAAACACTAAACGCATAACTGCAGCGTTCGCAGAGTCAGGCCTGATCCCTGCGATCGCTAACAGTTTTTTTGGTAGCATTTTGGTGAACTGGCAAGCACCAGCCCCAGGCAGCGTCAGGTTAGCGCCAGTAGCGCTAACACCCACGCACGCACTGTACAGCTCCCTTAGTGGTATAGTATCTGATCGGATCAATATCTGATCCGATCAGATCTATACTAGCGTCCCCAGCAGTTTAGGGTTCCCAAAAACGCAGTGTTAGCGGGATCAGCCCAGATACCTGCTAGCACCTGCGTTTTGCCCCTCCGTCCGGCCCAGCCCAGCCCACCCAAGTGCAGTATCGATCGATCACTGACACTTACAAAACACTAAATGCATAACTGCAGCGTTCGCAGAGTCAGGCCTGATCCCTGCGATCGCTAACAGTTTTTTTGGTAGTATTTTGGTGAACTGGCAAGCACCAGCCCGAAGCAGCGTCAGATTAGCGCCAGTACTGCTAACACCCACGCACGCACCGTACACCTCCCTTAGTGGTATAGTATCTGAACGGATCAATATCTGATCCGATCAGATCTATACTGGCGTCCCCAGCAGTTTAGGGTTCCCAAAAACGCAGTGTTAGCGGGATAAGCCCAGATACCTGCTAGCACCTGCGTTTTGCCCCTCCGCCCGGCCCAGCCCAGCCCACCCAAGTGCAGTATCGATCGATCACTGTCACTTACAAAACACTTAACGCATAACTGCAGCATTCGCAGAGTCAGGCCTGATCCCTGCGATCGCTAACAGTTTTTTTGGTAGCTTTTTATTGAACTGGCAAGCGCCAGCGGCCTAGTACTACTCGGTCGTAGTCAAACCAGCACTGCAGTAACACTTGGTGACGTGGCGAGTCCCATAAGTGCAGTTCAAGCTGGTGAGGTGGCAAGCACAAGTAGTGTCCCGCTGCCACCAAGAAGACAAACACAGGCCCGTCGTGCCCATAGTGCCCTTCCTGCTGCATTCGTCAATCCTAATTGGGAACCCACCGCTTCTGCAGCGCCCGTACTTCCCCCATTCACATCCCCAACCAAATGCAGTCGGCTGCATGAGAGGCATTTTCTTTATGTCCTCCCGAGTACCCCTACCCAACGAACCCCCAAAAAAGATGTTGTGTCTGCAGCAAGCGCGGATATAGGCGTGACACCCGCTATTATTGTCCCTCCTGTCCTGACAATCCTGGTCTTTGCATTGGTGAATGTTTTGAACGCTACCACTCATTAGTTGAGTATTAGCGTAGGGTACAGCATTGCACAGACTAGGCACACTTTCACAGGGTCTCCCAAGATGCCATCGCATTTTGAGAGACCCGAACCTGGAACCGGTTACCGTTATAAAAGTTAGTTACAAAAAAAGTGTAAAAAAAAAAAAAAATATATAAAATAAAAAAAAATAGTTGTCGTTTTATTGTTCTCTCTCTCTCTCTATTCTCTCTCTCTTGTTCTGCTCTTTTTTACTGTATTCTATTCTGCAATGTTTTATTGTTATTATGTTTTATCATGTTTGCTTTTCAGGTATGCAATTTTTTATACTTTACCGTTTACTGTGCTTTATTGTTAACCATTTTTTTGTCTTCAGGTACGCCATTCACGACTTTGAATGGTTATACCAGAATGATGCCTGCAGGTTTAGGTATCATCTTGGTATCATTCTTTTCAGCCAGCGGTCGGCTTTCATGTAAAAGCAATCCTAGTGGCTAATTAGCCTCTAGACTGCTTTTACAAGCCGTGGGAGGGAATGCCCCCCCCACCATCTTCCGTGTTTTTCTCTGGCTCTCCTGTCTCAACAGGGAACCTGAGAATGCAGCCGGTGATTCAGCCAGCTGACCATAGAGCTGATCAGAGACCAGAGTGGCTCCAAACATCTCTATGGCCTAAGAAACCGGAAGCTACGAGCATTTTATGACTTAGATTTCGCCGGATGTAAATAGCGCCATTGGGAAATTGGGGAAGCATTTTATCACACCGATCTTGGTGTCATCAGATGCTTTGAGGGCAGAGGAGAGATCTAGGGTCTAATAGACCCCAATTTTTTCAAAAAAGAGTACCTGTCACTACCTATTGCTATCATAGGGGATATTTACATTCCCCGAGATAACAATAAAAATGATTAAAAAAAAAAAAAAAATGAAAGGAACAGTTTAAAAATAAGATAAAAAAGCAAAAAAATAATAAAGAAAAAAAAAAAAAAAGCACCCCTGTCGCCCCCTGCTCTCGCGCTAAGGCGAACGCAAGCGGCGGTCTGTCGTCAAACGTAAACAGCAATTGCACCATGCATGTGAGGTATCGCCGCGAAGGTCAGATCGAGGGCAGTAATTTTTGCAGTAGACCTCCTCTGTAAATCTGAAGTGGTAACCTGTAAAGGCTTTTAAACGCTTTTAAAAATGTATTTATTTTGTTGCCACTGCACGTTTGTGCGCAATTTTAAAGCATGTCATGTTTGGCATCCATGTACTCGGCCTAAGATCATCTTTTTTATTTCATCAAACATTTGGGCAATATAGTGTGTTTTAGTGCATTAAAATTTAAAAAAGTGTGTTTTTTCCCCAAAAAATGCGTTTGAAAAATCGCTGCGCAAATACTGTGTGAAAAAAAAAATGAAACACCCACCATTTTAATCTGTAGGGCATTTGCTTTAAAAAAATATATAATGTTTGGGGGTTTAAAGTAATTTTTTTGCAAAAAAAAATAACTTTTTCATGTAAACAATGAGTGTCAGAAAGGGCTTTGTCTTCAAGTGGTTAGAAGAGTTGGTGATGTGTGACATAAGCTTCTAAATGTTGTGCATAAAATGCCAGGACAGTTCAAAACCCCCCCAAATGACCCCATTTTGGAAAGTAGACACCCCAAGCTATTTGCTGAGAGGCATGTCGAGTCCATGGAATATTTTATATTGCGACACAAGTTGCGGGAAAGAGACAAATTTTTTTTTTTTTTTTTGCACAAAGTTGTCACTAAATGATATATTGCTCAAACATGCCATGGGAATATGTGAAGTTACACCCCAAAATACATTCTGCTGCTTCTCCTGAGTACGGGGATACCACATGTGTGAGACTTTTTGGGAGCCTAGCCGCGTACGGGACCCCGAAATCCAAGCACCGCCTTCAGGCTTTCTAAGGGCGTGAATTTTTGATTTCACTCTTCACTGCCTATCACAGTTTCGGAGGCCATGGAAAGCCCAGGTGGCACAAAACCCCCCAAATGACCCCATTTTGGAAAGTAGACACCCAAAGCTATTTGCTGAGAGGTATAGTGAGTATTTTGCAGACCTCACTTTTTGTCACAAAGTTTTGAAAATTGAAAAAAGAAAAAAAAAAAAGTTTTTTCTTGTCTTTCTTCATTTTCAAAAACAAATGAGAGCTGCAAAATACTCACCATGCCTCTCAGCAAATAGCTTGGGGTGTCTACTTTCCAAAATGGGGTCATTTGGGGGGTTTTGCATGTACCCTAGTTTGTAGACGCTATAACTTTTGCGCAAACCAATAAATATATGCTTATTGACATTTTTTTTACCAAAGACATGTGGCCGAATACATTTTGGCCTAAATGTATGACTAAAATTTAGTTTATTGGATTTTTTTTATAACAAAAAGTAGAAAATATCATTTTTTTTCAAAATTTTTGGTCTTTTTCCATTTATAGCACAAAAAATAAAAACTGCAGAGGTGATCAAATATCATCAAAAGAAAGCTCTATTTGTGGGAAGAAAAGGACGCAAATTTAGTTTGGGTACAGCATTGCATGACCGCGCAATTAGCAGTTAAAGCGATGCAGTGCCAAATTGGAAAAAGACCTCTGGTCCTTAGGCAGCATAATGGTCCGGGGCTCAAGTGGTTAATCTACCTGAAGATAGAGGCTTACCCTTGGAATACTATTAGCTACGGTGGTGGACTGGTTGCAGCAATTACCTCTACATGCGCATTGCCCCTTTTGGGTGAGCGGATTCGGTGAGTGGGGACTCTTGAGGGGGAGCACAAAGTCACCTGAGGATACTGCGAGCACTTAAGTCACCATTTGACTCCTGTCACATTTTTGATGAACATTAGACGTACATTATATGGACTATTATTTGCGCATTTATGTGTGAACTTTTTTCTATTCCTTACGGACTCACAGTAAGTCCGCGCAGTGCGGCCTCACTTTAATTGGTTATTTGCACTTTGGATATGTACATGGTGATATTTTTGATTGTGTTTAACAATTTAATAATTTCATTTTATTTTTAGCAATGTCACCCAGTTTTATATTCTGGTAGCTGGAGCTACTACTACCAGGAAACTTCTAGGGAATCACTATGTGGTACATTGTGTAAAGTATGTTCCATACTTTTTATGGTCTCTTAACCATTGGGACATACTTGTCAAGGTTTCACATTTATTTTACACCCATAGGCTGGGAACTCCTGCAAGGTCACTCAGGCACACATCCATATGGTGCATAGAATGCTAATATATTACCCACTGATATATCACAGACACATTTATATTTGAAGCACTGGCATTTTAATTGAGTTTGGGATCATATATGGTGCACATGATGCTAATATATCACTCACTGATATATCACAGACACACCTATATCTGAATCACTGGTATTTTATTTGAGGTTGGGATCATATACATTGAGCATGGGTGGGGTACACTTATTTGTGGTGTAGTTCTTCTGCCCCCCTTTCTCCCTTCTATCCATGTCTTGGCATTAATTATCAGTAGGTAGCACCATCTACCCCAATATATTGTTTGTGTTTCTTCTGGAGATCCCCTAGGGGAGCTCTATTAGGGGAGGCAGCAGACCTATTCTTTATCCTAAGTGCAGTCATATATATATATTTTTGTATGCCATATGAAATCTATATTCCTAAATGTCCTTGTGGATTATATTACGTGGGAGAGACCACTCAGGGGGTTAAGGATAGGATATCGCAACATAAATCCTCTATTTGGTCTCAACAGTTACATTTACAGTTACCAAGCACTTTAAACACTGCAGCCCAGTTAAGATTCATAGCAATTGACCATATGCCACAACTGAAGAAAGGGGGGAACGTTGAGTTAAAATTGAAACAGAGGGAAGTTAGGTGGATATCATAACTGGACACTATTTCACCTAAGGGTTCGAAAGAAGAAAATGATTTACATCTGTTTTTGGAAATATTTTTAATGTTAAATGTCTTGTTTCTTTTTTGCAGGTATCAATATCAAGTTCCATGAACACTGTTATATTACATATTGTTCTAATATTAACTATGATGTTAGACTCTATTATACCTTGATGAAATAGTTCAGATGTTGCTAATTTCCAGTCTCTGAGAGATTTATTATATAACAAATGTGAATAAATTTGATTTTCATGCTTGTCATACCCGGTGATGCATCCTAAATGATCTGAAACCTTTGTTATTTGCTGAGTTTTGAACTCTCTTAATAAATAGATGAGGTGCTGCAGACTGGACTTTTTTGTTTTTCATATATTGGAGTTTAGGTGATCTCTGTTGTCTGCTTTGCACCTAAATGATGGTATGAGCATAAATGAGCACACAATAAGAAGATTCAAACAGTCTGCTGACAGTGTAATTCCTATTTCAAAGTAACTTAGAATAGAGTTCTGTACCACTAGATTGTAATCAGCTCATAAGCAGTGCATATAAACATTAATTGCAGCATGAGTAGGCATATTGTAACCGGTATAGAGTGCACACTAAGAGAATGGCTAGGGTATGAGGCAATGTCCCCTCAAAGGTACCTGGTAAACTAGGAAAAGGGGAAATGTCCCTGTGTAGCAACTGCAAATGTGCAGTCTTTAGTCCTAACTCATCAGATGGCTAGTGCTGGGGCCCAGTTGTATCGTTGGTGCACATTAGAACAGTTCCAGTCAAACCTGCAGGCAGCAACAAGGCTACAATGTGGTTGTGTGGTCAATTCCTAAAAGTTCCTAAAAAGCTCAGTCTCTCAAGTAGCAATCAGGCTATGGCCACAAGGCCTTCTCATCAGACTCAGTGACACAGCGTCAGTGATCCCTCTGGTACAATGTCTGATCACTTCAAGGTTGCCTGGGATGACTCCAGTCCACAGCTTAAACTTTATACTGGCAGTGGCCTAGTCCCTCAGCTCACAGATCTTTTTTTTTTCATTTTCAATTTTTTAATGGTTTTCAACGGATAAATATAGTATACAGATGCATAAACAAACAGAGAAAGCAGTACAATATCATATGAGAATGAGCAATAGGTATATCATGTGGTCTGGATCTAGCATTTCTAATACTGGGGAGTCATTTAAGATGGCACCTCACAAACCGGATACCCAGAGGGTCTTGGGGTGTAATTCCATCTCCTTCACCTCCTGCATCCCGGAAGGGAGCTAACTGTGCAGAAGAGGAGTGAGTGGATCCCTACCTTGCGGTCGCCGCCCGCTAAGACTCCCCCTAAACTGTGATGGATCATGGGGGCTCCATAAGCAACATAGATTACCATTATGTTAAAGTATCGCTCATGTTTTTAAATTGTATAGAGAGGGTTATGCCTCCCAGTTAAGGAAGTCCCAGTGTGTGTCCGCTGCAGGACAACATTATGTGAGGACAAAACCCAAACAGTATATGTAGGGGTGGGGAAGGATAAGAGAGTAGGTTAGGGGGAAGAAAGACAGAAACAAAGAGAAAGGGGATACACCACCAGCTGTCTAGACCTTAAAGGCAATCCTTATAGTTAAAATGTGCCCGGAGAGTTGCCCACTCCCATATAGTTGGCCCATGGTTCCCAAGTCTCCCTGAACTGAGTAGAGGTATCCAATATGGAGCTCACCATCTTCTCTTGGGACATAATCCATGATATTTTGTGTTTGGCTGCTACAATGGAGACCCTGGGATGCTTCCAGGCTTTAGCTATGGTGAGTTTAGAGCCCAGGGAGATAGAGAAGTTTTTGAGAGAATTTTGGGATCCTGGATATTAACAGTTTCAGAAGGGCTGTCGAAGGGGACTTGGGAATCATGATTCCTGCAACTTTGGATGCTATTTGGAAAATCTTGTTCCAGAAGCTTCGGATTTTGGGGCATTCCCACCATATATGCATCATGGTTCCCCTCATCTGGCACCCTTGAAAGCATAGGGAGGATACCGATGGGAATATGGTGGAAAGTTTGGAGGGGGTCATCACTAGGGATGAGCTTCGCGTTCGAGTCAAACCCATGTTCGACTCGAACATCAGCTGTTCGATCGTTCGCCAAATTGCGGACATTATGGGCCGTTCGCACCAAATTCGTGTGGTGCATCACGGCCCATAATTCACTGCGCAATCGCAGTGCATTGCTGGCTGATAATTGGCCAAGCATGCACTATGACCCACATGCTTGGGCAATCACAGCGCCGTCAGTAGAGAGAGCTGTAATTGGCCAAAGCCAGGGTGGCTTTGGCCAATTATGGCTCAGGGGGTTTAGAACACGCCCCACACTATATAAGGCCACCTGCGCGGCGGCCCTGTGTAGTGTGTTCCAGCGTACTTAGATAGACAGAGAGACAGTGTCATTTCATTTGAGTTAGCTAGATTAGGCAGGACAATCAGTGAGTTAGCTGCACTTACAGTGTATTGTGTATATATATATATGCATCCCAGCTAGACTATTTAGAGTTAGTGTAGTGCGTCCTCCTCACAGTGTTCAGTTAAAGCTACAAGTTAGTTTAGTGTGACCTCTGCACAGTGTTCAGCTAAAGCTACAAGTTAGTTTAGTGCGTCCTCCTCACAGTGTTCAGCTAAAGCTACAAGTTAGTTTAGTGTGACCTCTGCACAGTGTTCAGCTAAAACTACAAGTTAGTGTAGTGCGACCTCTGCACAGTGTTCAGCTAAAGCTACAAGTTAGTGTAGTGTGTCCTCTGAACAGTGTTCAGCTAAAACTACAAGTTAGTTTAGTGTGACCTCTGCACAGTGTTCAGCTAAAGCTACAAGTTAGGGTAGTGCGTCCTCCTCACAGTGTTCAGCTAAAGCTACAAGTTGGTGTAGTGCGTCCTCCTCACAGTGTTCAGCTAAAACTACAAGTTAGTGTAGTGCGACCTCTGCACAATGTTCAGCTAAAGCTACAAGTTAGTGTAGTGCATCCTCTGAACAGTGTTCAGCTAAAACTACAAGTTAGTATAGTGCAACCTCTGCACAGTGTTCAGCTAAAGCTACAAGTTAGTGTAGTGTGTCCTATGAACAGTGTTCAGCTAAAGCTACAAGTTAGTTTAGTGTCACCTCTGCACAGTGTTCAGCTAAAGCTACAAGTTAGGGTAGTGCGTCCTCCTCACAGTGTTCAGTTAAAGCTACAAGTTAGTTTAGTGTGACCTCTGCACAGTGTTCAGCTAAAGCTACAAGTTAGGGTAGTGCGTCCTCCTCACAGTGTTCAGCTAAAGCTACAAGTTAGTTTAGTGTGACCTCTGCACAGTGTTCAGCTAAAGCTACAAGTTAGGGTAGTGCGTCCTCCTCACAGTGTTCAGCTAAAGCTACAAGTTGGTGTTGTGCGTCCTCCTCACAGTGTTCAGCTAAAACTACAAGTTAGTGTAGTGCGACCTCTGAACAGTGTTCAGCTAAAGCTACAAGTTAGTTTAGTGTGACCTCTGCACAGTTTTCAGCTAAAGCTACAATTTAGGGTAGTGCGTCCTCCTCACAGTGTTCAGTTAAAGCTACAAGTTCGTTTAGTGTGATCTCTGCACAGTGTTCAGCTAAAGCTACAAGTTAGGGCAGTGCGTCCTCCTCACAGTGTTCAGCTAAAGCTACAAGTTGGTGTAGTGCGTCCTCCTCACAGTGTTCAGCTAAAGCTACAAGTTAGTGTAGTGCGACCTCTGCACAATGTTCAGATAAAGCTACAAGTTAGTGTAGTGCGTCCTCTGAACAGTGTTCAGCTAAAACTACAAGTTAGTATAGTGCAACCTCTGCACAGTGTTCAGCTAAAGCCACAAGTTAGTGTAGTGTGTCCTATGAACAGTGTTCAGCTAAAGCTACAAGTTAGTTTAGTGTGACCTCTGCACAGTGTTCAGCTAAAGCTACAAGTTAGGGTAGTGCGTCCTCCTCACAGTGTTCAGCTAAAGCTACAAGTTAGTTTAGTGTGACCTCTGCACAGTGTTCAGCTAAAGCTACAATTTAGGGTAGTGCGTCCTCTGAACAGTGTTCAGCTAAAGCTACAAGTTAGTTTAGTGTGACCTCTGCACAGTTTTCAGCTAAAGCTACAATTTAGGGTATTGCGTCCTCCTCACAGTGTTCAGTTAAAGCTACAAGTTAGTTTAGTGTGATCTCTGCACAGTGTTCAGCTAAAGCTACAAGTTAGGGCAGTGCGTCCTCCTCACAGTGTTCAGCTAAAGCTACAAGTTGGTGTAGTGCGTCCTCCTCACAGTGTTCAGCTAAAGCTACAAGTTAGTGTAGTGCGACCTCTGCACAATGTTCAGATAAAGCTACAAGTTAGTGTAGTGCGTCCTCTGAACAGTGTTCAGCTAAAACTACAAGTTAGTATAGTGCAACCTCTGCACAGTGTTCAGCTAAAGCCACAAGTTAGTGTAGTGTGTCCTATGAACAGTGTTCAGCTAAAGCTACAAGTTAGTTTAGTGTGACCTCTGCACAGTGTTCAGCTAAAGCTACAAGTTAGGGTAGTGCGTCCTCCTCACAGTATTCAGCTAAAGCTACAAGTTAGTTTAGTGTGACCTCTGCACAGTGTTCAGCTAAAACTACAAGTTAGTGTAGTGCGACCTCTGCACAGTGTTCAGCTAAAGCTACAAGTTAGTGTAGTGCGTCCTCTGAACAGTGTTCAGCTAAAACTACAAGTTAGTTTAGAGTGATCTCTGCACAGTGTTCAGCTAAAGCTACAAGTTAGGGTAGTGCGTCCTCCTCACAGTGTTCAGCTAAAGCTACAAGTTGGTGTAGTGCGTCCTCCTCACAGTGTTCAGCTAAAACTACAAGTTAGTGTAGTGCGACCTCTGCACAATGTTAAGCTAAAGCTACAAGTTAGTGTAGTGCATCCTCTGAACAGTGTTCAGCTAAAACTACAAGTTAGTATAGTGCAACCTCTGCACATTGTTCAGCTAAAGCTACAAGTTAGTGTAGTGTGTCCTATGAACAGTGTTCAGCTAAAGCTACAAGTTAGTTTAGTGTGACCTCTGCACATTGTTCAGCTAAAGCTACAAGTTAGGGTAGTGCGTCCTCCTCACAGTGTTCAGTTAAAGCTACAAGTTAGTTTAGTGTGACCTCTGCACAGTGTTCAGCTAAAGCTACAAGTTAGGGTAGTGTGTCCTCCTCACAGTGTTCAGCTAAAGCTACAAGTTAGTTTAGTGTGACCTCTGCACAGTGTTCAGCTAAAACTACAAGTTAGTTTAGTGTGACCTCTACACAGTGTTCAGCTAAAGCTACAAGTTAGGGCAGTGTGTCCTCCTCACAGTGTTCAGCTAAAGCTACAAGTTGGTGTAGTGCGTCCTCCTCACAGTGTTCAGCTAAAGCTACAAGTTAGTTTAGTGTGACCTCTGCACAGTGTTCAGCTAAAACTACTAGTTAGTGTAGTGCGACCTCTGCACAGTGTTCAGCTAAAGCTACAAGTTAGTGTAGTGCGTCCTCTGAACAGTGTTCAGCTAAAACCACAAGTTAGTTTAGTGTGACCTCTACACAGTGTTCAGCTAAAGCTACAAGTTAGGGCAGTGTGTCCTCCTCACAGTGTTCAGCTAAAGCTACAAGTTGGTGTAGTGCGTTCTCCTCACAGTGTTCAGCTAAAACTACAAGTTAGTTTAGTGTGACCTCTGCACAGTGTTCAGCTAAAACTAAAAGTTAGTGTAGTGCGACCTCTGTACAGTGTTCAGCTAAAGCTACAAGTTAGTGTAGTGCGACCTCTGCACAGTGTTCAGCTAAAGCTACAAGTTAGGGTAGTGCGTCCTCCTCACAGTGTTCAGCTAAAGCTACAAGTTGGTGTTGTGCGTCCTCCTCACAGTGTTCAGCTAAAACTACAAGTTAGTGTAGTGCAACCTCTGCACAGTGTTCAGCTAAAGCTACAAGTTAGTTTAGTGTGACCTCTGCACAGTGTTCAGCTAAAGCTACAAGTTAGGGTAGCGCGTCCTCCTCACAGTGTTTAGCTAAAGCTACAAGTTAGTTTAGTGTGACCTCTGCACAGTGTTCAGCTAAAGCTACAAGTTGGTGTAGTGCATCCTCCTCACAGTGTTCAGCTAAAGCTACAAGTTAGTGTAGTGCGACCTCTGCACAATGTTCAGCTAAAGCTACAAGTTAGTGTAGTGCGTCCTCTGAACAGTGTTCAGCTAAAACTACAAGTTAGTATAGTGCAACCTCTGCACAGTGTTCAGCTAAAGCTACAAGTTAGTGTAGTGTGTCCTATGAACAGTGTTCAGCTAAAGCTACAAGTTAGTTTAGTGTGACCTCTGCACAGTGTTCAGCTAAAGCTACAAGTTAGGGTAGTGCGTCCTCCTCACAGTGTTCAGTTAAAGCTACAAGTTAGTTTAGTGTGACCTCTGCACAGTGTTCAGCTAAAGCTACAAGTTAGGGTAGTGCGTCCTCCTCACAGTGTTCAGCTAAAGCTACAAGTTAGTTTAGTGTGACCTCTGCACAGTGTTCAGCTAAAGCTACAAGTTAGGGTAGTGCGTCCTCCTCATAGTGTTCAGCTAAAGCTACAAGTTGGTGTAGTGCGTCCTCCTCACAGTGTTCAGCTAAAACTACAAGTTAGTGTAATGCGACCTCTGCACAATGTTCAGCTAAAGCTACAAGTTAGTGTAGTGCGTCCTCTGAACAGTGTTCAGCTAAAACTACAAGTTAGTATAGTGCAACCTCTGCACAGTGTTCAGCTAAAGCTACAAGTTAGTGTAGTGCATCCTCTGAACAGTGTTCAGCTAAAACTACAAGTTAGTGTAGTGCGACCTCTGCACAGTGTGCAGCTAAAGCTACAAGTTAGTGTAGTGCGTCCTCTGAACAGTGTTCAGCTAGAACTACAAGTTAGTGTAGTGCGACCTTTGCACAGTGTTCACCTAAAGCTACAAGTTAGTGTAGTGCGTCCTCCTCACAGTGTTCAGCTAAAGCTACAAGTTAGTGTAGTGCGTCCTCCTCACAGTGTTCAGCTAAAGCTACAAGTTAGTGTAGTGCGTCCTCCTCACAGTGTTCAGCTAAAACTACAAGTTAGTGTAGTGCGAGCTCTGCACAGTGTTCAGCTAAAGCTACCTGTCGAAGGTTGGTACTGTTTTCCTGATCCTATCACTACCGCAGGCAGCTAAATAAGCTACAAGTTAGTTTTTTACGAGCTCTGCACAGTGTTCAGCTAAAGCTACCTGTAGAAGGTTGGAGGTGTTTTCCTGATCCTATCACTACCGCAGGCAGCTAAATAAGCTACAAGTTAGTTTTTTGCGAGCTCTGCACAGTGTTCACCTAAAGCTACCTGTCGAAGGTTGGCGGTGTTTTCCTGATCCTATCACTACCACAGGCAGCTAAATAAGCTACAAGTTCGTTTTTTGCAAGCTCTGCACAGTGTTCAGCTAAAGCTACCTGTAGAAGGTTGGTGGTGTTCTCATACTACAGGCAGGCAGTTGATTTTGCTAGCTGCAGTATCAGTATATTTTTATATATATATATATATATATATATATATATATATATATATATATATATATATATATATATATATATATATATATATATATATATATATATATGGGGCAAGCAGGCTCTGTGTCTAGAGGAAACAGTGCTGGTCGTGGAGACGGTGCATCCTCATCACCACGTGGCCGTGGGACACGCTTGGCCTTTTTTTCGGCAGCTGGCCGTGTTGAGCCGCAACATGTGGAAGACTTGGTCGAGTGGATGACCAAGCCGTCCTCATCCTCCTCATCCTCTCTCACCCATGCTCAGGGTACTTTGTCTGGCAAAGCAGCTGCCAACGCGGCCTCTTCCCTCAGCTCAATGGCATCAGTGACTCCTTCCCTAGCCCCACCATGTTCTCCTGAGGAGTCCCTCGAACTGTTTGAACACAGTGTTGGGTACATGCTCCAGGAGGATGCCCAGCGTTTAGAAGGCTCTGATGATGATACTGAGCTAGATGAAGGCAGTAACGTGAGCACAGACAGAGAGGGTGCCCAAGAAGGACAGCAATCTGGCAGTCATGCTCCCCCTGCTGCAGCATACTGCCAGGTTTGCTCCAGTGATGAGGAGGGAGGGGATAATGAGGTCACTGACTCAACGTGGGTGCCTGATAGGAGAGAGGAGGAGGAGGAGGAACATCACCAACAAGGCAGGATGCCCTCCAGGGGCCAGCCTAAGGGCAGCACACTGACTGCATCACACCCCAAAGCTCCGCATATGCAGGGCACTGCTGTCTCTGTGCGTTATTCCAAAAGTTCTTTGGTGTGGGCCTTTTTTGAGATGAGTGCATCAGATCGCACCGCTGCTATTTGCAACTTATGTCTCAAGCGTATCTCGCGTGGCCAAAACATCTCCCGCTTGGGCACCACATGCTTGACCAGACATATGTTGACCTGCCATGCAGTTAGTTGGCAAGCGTATCTAAAAGACCCACACCAAAGAACAAAGAGGACCTCTCCTTGCTCCTCATCAGCTGGGATCTCCAACCCCACTATACCTTCAGTCCTCTCTGAGACCTGCACTGAGAGGAATGAAGGTGTAGAATTAGGTGTGTCACAGCCAAGTACTTGTGGGCAATCTGCTTTCGGTACACCGACGTCAGATTGTACCAGGCAAATTTCCCTGTCCCAGCTGCTGCACCGCCGAAAGAAGTTCGCTTCCAGCCATCCACATGCCCAGCGGTTGAATGCTAGCTTGACAAAATTGCTAGCACTTCAACGGCTGCCTTTTCAGTTGGTAGACTCTGCCTCCTTCTGTGAGTTTGTGGAATGTGCGGTTCCTCAGTGGCAGGTACTCAAATGCCACTTTTTCTCATGGAAGGCAATTCCGGCTCTCTACTGGCATGTGGAAGGCAATGTCTTGGCCTTGCTGGACAGGGCGGTCAGCGGTAAGGTGCATATTACCGCTGACTCATGGTCCAGCAGGCATGGACAGGGACGTTACCTAAGTTTCACGGTGCATTGGGTGACTCTGCTGGCAGCTGGGAAGGATACAGGACAAGGTGCAGTAGTGTTGGAGGTTGTTCCGCCACCACGCCTCCAAAATGCCACTACTAATGATTGTGACACACCTCTCTCCTCCACCCCCTCCTCTTCTTCTTCCTCCATGGCCTCTTCCTGTGCTTTGTCCTCAGGCGGTGCTCCATAGCCATTCAAGGGGCTATGCAAGTATGCAAGCCAAAAGATGCCATGCGGTGCTTGAGCTGGTGTGCTTGGGGGACAGGAGCCACACTGGGGCAGAGGGTCTGTCAGCTCTGCAGGGGCAGGTTCAGAGGTGGTTGATGCCACGCCAACTTAAGGCAGGAATGATGGTTTGCGACAATGGCACCAACCTCCTCTCTGCCCTCCAAAAGGGACAGATGACCCATGTGCCCTGATCGACAGGAGACACTCACATGAGTATAGACCAATGGGCTGCGCACCCCATAAAGATGCATAAAAAAATGAAAGAAGAACCCCGTGACGGGGCTTTAAAGCAGCCAATAAAAAACAAAATGAATGGTCAAAACGTAATTTTATTAGTATAAAAAAGATAATGAAAAACGAATGAATAAATTCTGACCTATAGAGTCAGGACATGAACTGGATTACAATATTAAATAAGCAAAAATAGAGTAAAAAACACACACAGCGGACGGTGCCTGTTGTTGGGAACAATGTGCAATACAATGTATTATTGACCACAAGATCATAGATATTGGAAACTGACGCGTTTCGACCCTGTTTGGGTCTTCTTCAGAGGATAATTGTTAACTGTGGGAATATAAGCATGTGTCAAACCAAATATAAAACTCAGCAATGACAAGCTTGCATATGTAACACAGCATATCTACCAAGATTGTATAATTACGAAAAACGGGTATAGTCACTCCTGTGTCTTCTGTCTCCCCAATAACCGGTCAGCTCCTCAGGAAGCAGATGGTAGACCAACACATGCCTTACGAGGAATTACGCATATATTACCCCCCACAAACACGTGGGGGAGGAAGAGTAGGAAGGCGAACAGCGAAGGCATACACTGCACCCAGGGTGGAGTGACGGTGATGCTAAAATCAAATTAAGAGCAGGAAATAAATGATTTTCCTAGATAAATGATGGCTCCCTTAATACAGAACAGTTTGTTGATATTGGAGTGTGAATGCAAAGGCATGCAGGGGAGAAGAGATATAGCAAAGATAGAGAGAGGAACGTAAAGGGAGGGGGAGGGGGAAAGGGGGAAAAAAGAAGTGGGGGGGAAGGGAATGGGGGGGGAGGAAATGGGGGAGGAAAGACTAAATAAGATGGGTGAAGGCAAAGAAGTGGAAAAGAAAAGTGAAATAAGTGAGAGGGTGACATGGTGAAACAGACAAACACCAGATCCCCTGCAACCCCTACAGAGGCATAAAGTAACAATGTTAGAGATGTTAGTACTAGCCATGCACCAGTGTAAAAAAACGATATACAAGGTGAAGGAGACCAGCCTAGGCTGGAAAAAAGAAAACAAGAAAGAAAAAAGAAAAAGAAAAAGAAAAAAGAGGGTGAAAGTGGTGCAGTGATAGGGTAGAAAAAGAAGTGAATAAAAGTGAAGTGATAGGACACAGTTATGTAAGTAAGACCCTACAGCAACAACCACCCACAGAATATTGTGAAATGAAATCAAACAAAACAAAGTGAAACAAAAACAAAACCAAAACGTGCAAGGTGTATAGTGAAATGAAGGGGTGCATGAAGTGACAGCAGTGCTTGTTACCTAGTACTATGGACCGGGAAAGCTTGAATTAATTAGTCCGGTTCTGAAACATATAATGTCAGCATCAGGCATCAAATGGATACAAGAGGGGGTATAATGATACAGTGCTCCTAATGGCGGTGGTCTACACCACACCTGAGGGAAGGCAATTCCAAACATTTCAAAAGTACTTACCATTTAATACGAGTGGTGGTTGTGTGCCTGTATATGCCAGGGTGAGGAGAGGATCAGTGAGCCTCCCCTGTGCCTGGACTGCTTTATAGGGAAGTGCTAGTTAATTGACTCGTCAGGTGCGGGTGCCTCGCCGCTCCCCTCCCCCCTCCCCACCCACCCATTAAGGGGAAGAGCAACACAGAAGTGTGCTCACTGCGTGACCCCCCCGGCATTCTGGAAGAGCGATAGCTCTCGGGTCCCCTGTCGCTTCCGCCGCAACCGATGTGACGTCACGCGTACGCGCACCAAGTCATGCGCGTGCGCACGGGGTCTAGAAGGGATCCAGGATGCCACTGGCAGGCAAGAAGTGCCCAACCCAGGTGCTGACACCTATTGGGCGCATTATAGAGATGCAGGGCCCAAGCGTCTCCTCTCTTGTCCTGCCAGGAAGGCATGTGTGGCGTAGCTCCGCCCCCTAAAGGAGAACACAACCCCTCAAGGGGAGACAAAAGTATATACAGGAGGAAGAAAGAACAAGATGGTTGTAAGTAATATTCAAAAACGTCCACACCTGCCATCGTCAAAACATTAACTGGGCATCTTGTGTGGGATGAACTAGGTCCTTATTGGCCTTAATGATATACACCGTATTGCACAATATTACAATCGCATTTGAGGAAATTACATAAGCTGCAATAACACAGATCATTATAATGTTAAATAGAAAATAGAAAAAACAGACATAAGAGAACTTATGATACAGCCCTGTTTTTCCAGGGCTGTATCGTATAGAGAGTGGGAGGATTGGACAAGGACAAATACCTGCTTTTATACATTATGCTTCGAACGGGAGAGTATGTCCCACTATCATGGATATTGCGAATGTTAGTGGTCAGTTTGTTGGTTATACAGTGGCCCAACCACAGGTAAACAATGAGATGAAAAAACATGGTTTCTCCTGTTGGGGAATTTACGCCAATATTAAAGGGAATTTTGGTGAAAAGAGAAAGGAAAAAAATATGTACATATATAAATATGTATACGCGCATATACACATACGCATACACATCCATACATATATAGTGGTAATGTGATCCCTAACACACATAAGGACAGTAACCTAGGAGATTGGAAATGAAAAATTCCTTCTAGTTGGTTCATTGTGTCTTACCAGAGGAGAACCCCTGAAGGAAAGGAGCGAACAAAATGGATTCATTGAAGCCTGGTGGGGAGGTGGCCTGTAACTGGAATATCCATCTCTGCTCTTTCTGTAGCAGAGACTTATTCCAATCGCCACCTCTGGTTGGAATATGCATTCTGCATAGGGCCACAAAAGTGACTCTTGGGGTCCTATAATTGTGTGTTGAGATCACATGTCTCCCAATGGGGAGGTATGGATTCCCCACTTGCATACTGTATACATGTTGGTCAATACGCTTCCAAAATTCCTGCCTGGTCTTTCCCACATAGTAGGCGCCACATTCGCATTCCATGAGATATACTACTCCCCGTGTATGGCAGTTCACAAATTGTGTAGGAGTAAATGTATTTCCATTGGGAAGAACAAAGGTTTTGTCTTTTTTGATAAATGAACAATATGAACAGTGTCCACAGGGGAAGGAGCCCACTACGGAGCAGTGTTTTAGTCTCCTATTCTCATTGGTGTATTCGCTCTGGACAAGCTTATCTCATAGTGATATAGCTCTTCTATAGGTTATGGTAGGATGCGTATGGACAAACTCACGCAGTTTGGGATCATCCGTGAGGATGCTCCAATGACGTTTAATAATTTTATTAATAGCTCTGTGTTGTCGCGAATAGCGCATAATGATACGGTAATGGTTTAAATAGCAGCTGGGATCTAGATTGACCTATGGCTTGGTTGTATGCCTTCTTAAGGCAAGAGCGACTGTATCCCCTTGCTAGCAGTCGGCTTTGAAGCCCCTGGGCAATATGACCCGTATCATTATGCGCTATTCGCGACAACACAGAGCTATTAATAAAATTATCAACACACAATTATAGGACCCCAAGAGTCACTTTTGTGGCCCTATGCAGAATGCATATTCCAACCAGAGGTGGCGATTGGAATAAGTCTCTGCTACAGAAAGAGCAGAGATGGATATTCCAGTTACAGGTCACCTCCCCACCAGGCCTCAATGAATTAATTTCGTTCCCTCTTTCCTTCAGGGGTTCTCCTCTGGTAAGACACAATGAACCAACTAGAAGGAATTTTTCATTTCCAATCTCCTAGGTTACTGTCCTTATGTGTGTTAGGGATCACATTACCACTATATATGTATGGATGTGTATGCGTATGTGTATATGCGCGTATACATATTTATATATGTACATATTTTTTCTTTTTCTTTTTCCTTTCTCTTTTCACCAAAATTCCCTTTAATATTGGCGTAAATTCCCCAACAGGAGAAACCATGTTTTTTCATCTCATGGTTTACCCGTGGTTGGGCCACTGTATAACCAACAAACTGACCACTAACATTCGCAATATCCATGATAGTGGGACATACTCTCCCGTTTGAAGCATAATGTATAAAAGCAGGTATTTGTCTTTGTCCAATCCTCCCACTCTCTATACGATACAGCCCTGGAAAAACAGTTTACAGTTCTTCCATTATTTGACTTAAAGTTCTCTTATGTCTGTTTTTTCTATTTTCTACTTAACATTATAATGATCTGTGTTATTGCAGCTTATGTAATTTCCTCAAATGCGATTGTAATATTGTGCAATACGGTGTATATCATTAAGGCCAATAAGGACCTAGTATATCCCACACAAGATGCCCAGTTAATGTTTTGACGATGGCAGGTGTGGACGTTTTTGAATATTACTTATAACCATCTTGTTCTTTCTTCCTCCTGTATATTCTTTTGTCTCCCCTTGAGGGGTTGTGTTCTCCTTTAGGGGGCAGAGCTACGCCACACATGCCTTCCTGGCAGGACAAGAGAGGAGACGCTTGGGCCCTGCATCTCTATAATGCGCCCACTAGGTGTCAGCACCTGGGTTGGGTGCTTCTTGCCTGCCAGCGGCATCCCGGATCCCTTCTAGACCCCGTGCGCACGCGCGTAACTTGGTGCGTGTGCGCGTGACGTCACGTCGGTTACGGCGGAAGCGACGGGGGACCCGAGAGCTATCGCTCTTCCAGAACGCCGGGGGGGTCACGCAGTGAGCACACTTCTGTGTTGCTCTTTCCCTTAATGGGTGGGGTGGGGAGGGGGGAGGGGAGCGGCGAGGCACCCGCACCTGACGAGTCAATTAACTAGCACTTCCCTATAAAGCAGTCCAGGCACAGGGGAGGCTTACTGATCCTCTCCTCACCCTGGCATATGCAGGCACACAACCACCGCTTGTATTGAGTGGTAAGTACTTTTGAAATGTTTGTAATTGCCTTCCCTCAGGTGTGGTATAGACCACCGCCATTAGGAGCACTGTATCATTATACCCCCTCTTGTATCCAATTGATGTCTGATGCTGACATTATATGTTTCAGAACCGGACTAATTAATTCAAGCTTTCCCGGTCCATAGTACTAGGTAACAAGCACTGCTGTCACTTCATGCACCCCTTCATTTCACTATACACCTTGCACTTTTTGGTTTTGTTTTTGTTTCACTTTGTTTTGTTTGATTTCATTTCACAATATTCTGTGGGTGGTTGTTGCTGTAGGGTCTTACTTACATAACTGTGTCCTATCACTTCACTTTTATTCACTTCTTTTTCTACCCTATCACTGCATCACTTTCACCCTCTTTTTTCTTTTTCTTTTTCTTTTTCTTTTTTCTTTCTTGTTTTCTTTTTCTTTTTTCCAGCCTAGGCTGGTCTCCTTCACCTTGTATATCGTTTTTTTACACTGGTGCATGGCTAGTACTAACATCTCTAACATTGTTACTTTATGCCTCTGTAGGGGTTGCAGGGGATCTGGTGTTTGTCTGTTTCACCATGTCACCCTCTCACTTATTTCACTTTTCTTTTCCACTTCTTTGCCTTCACCCATCTTATTTAGTCTTTCTTCCCCCATTTCCTCCCCCCCATTCCCTTCCCCCCCACTTCTTTTTTCCCCCCTTTCCCCCTCCCCCTCCCTTTACGTTCCTCTCTCTATCTTTGCTATATCTCTTCTCCCCTGCATGCCTTTGCATTCACACTCCAATATCAACAAACTGTTCTGTATTAAGGGAACCATCATTTATCTAGGAAAATCATTTATTTCCTGCTCTTAATTTGATTTTAGCATCACCGTCACTCCGCCCTGGGTGCAGTGTATGCCTTCGCTGTTCGCCTTCCTACTCTTCCTCCCCCACGTGTTTGTGGAGGGTAACATATGCATGATCCCTCGTAAGGCATGTGTTGGTCTATATAGAAAATTAGGAGAAACCGCGCTAATAAACCAAAATAATCAATTAATATGCAAAAGCTGCAATCCCCACAAAAAACATCAATTGTGAATAAACATAAGAAAAAATACGGGGTTGCGCTAATACCTGTGTACCTTAATATAAAATCTACAGTGAGAAGATATTTATATAATGGCTATATACAAACCAAAGATAATGTGCAAACATTAAATGGTGATAGGGACCCCTCCAACACTCTGTACGTTGGGATAGACAAATATAGACCACATTGGAGGGGGAGTTCGCTGGTGAGGGAAATCTCCAAATGTGAAATGTCCTGGATTTATAGACTAAAGACTTATGCCCCTTTTGGATTAAACGTAGATACAGACGTTAATGCGTTTATCAATAATTCTTAATGCATTTATATATCTGTATCTATAGGACCAGAGTGCACGCTATATGCATATAACCATTTGCTGTATATTTTATGTATGGCACTGGCAGCTTTGACCAGCCATTTCATATTTTTTAACTTTTATTAGTTAAGGTTATTTTTAAAGATTCACTGATTATTACATTTTGTTTTATCTTTACCCCCTTTTTTTTTTTTTTGTTTGTTTGTGATTCCCACAATATCTGATTGATGTTTTTTATATTGAATGGGGACATACTGACTATGCAGTCCCTAACATAGGCATCTGTAGCACTTTTTGACACATCCACTAGATGGCGCTACTCAATAATGGTGGGGTTTGTTGGTTGGGGACCACAATCAGCATATTACCCCACTTCCGGTTTTTAGAAGTTGTAGTTGGTGATGAATTTCTAGTTTTTGGGGCAACTGGATAGTGGTCCCTTGAGGGACCCCTCTTTCCACAGCTCCAATCCACCGACTATAAGTCAATTCAGCTTCATTACGATTTTTGATTATTTTTTAAAAAAATCAAAAAAATGATGTTTGTCACTCAATGGGTTTGTAGGATTCTACCACTAGTTGGCGCTGCTGTACCCATTTGGGCGAGGCAGATTAGAGACCACGATTCATTGATTTTGATATTTCCGGTCTCCAAAATCTAGGTTTAGATACAAAGATGGAGGAATGGGGATATTTACATCCCCAATTCCTCCTTTTACAGTCCTTTTTTATTTATCAAACAGATATCGTGGGTCTCTATGTTTGTATTGGGCTAAACCATACAGCTTAGAGTTCCTGTTACCAACCAGGGTTTTAATACTGTTAAGACGTGTTAGAATGGTTTACCCCCTTCTGTTCACTTTATATTTTGTTTTATACATTTATCAGGCATGATGTGCATTTGCACAGTGTTTATGTCCGGATCTGCTGTTTGAGCGTACGGGCTAGTATGAACATGCATTGGTCCACATAGACTGCCTTAGGTATGCAGCCTCTGCTGATTGCTCGTGCTGTGGAACGTACCCGGATGCCGGAAGTGTCTGTGGTGGTATTTGGTCGCCCATAGTGTGCAGCGATCCATAGCGAGGCTTGGTTTGGTTCTGGGATTATTTAAGGGAGGTGACGCAGCGCGCCGCCTGTGCCCCTGGAAGACGTGATGATGTCACAAAACGCGTAGGGCGGAGCCAGACGACGCGCTGACGTCACCCCCAAGCAAACCGCATTCCAGCAGGACGGGTTTGTCCGAGCTCCGGTGGCCACGGAGCCGGACTTAAGGCTGTTTACTACATCACGCTTTGTAAGTGTGCATTTTTGTTACTTGTTTTTATTCAAAATAAATTTATCAGTTTTACACTATGTGAGCTTCCTCTATGTTTTATGGTATCTTTGCCATGGGTTCGTTGGTATGGCTGATGATGAGAGGACCTCTGGTGGACATCGTTGGCAGTTCCTAAATTCTGGTTTTTAAAGATTTCTGCTTGCTGTGATCCTCTGTGGTGGGGGGTCATGGCCATCTGGTAAGGAGCAACCCCTTCCATTTTCTGGTGGTGGACCCTCCCTTGCTGTCACGGATTAATACCAATCATCACTTGGACTTTTTTTGGTTTCTGTTGGTGATTTGGACTCACTTAGTTATTATATTTGATGTTTCACTTGATGGGACTTTTTTATATCACCATTTAATGTTTGCACATTATCTTTGGTTTATATATAGCCATTATATAAATATCTTCTCACTGTAGATTTTATATTAAGGTACACAGGTATTAGCGCAACCTCGTATTTTTTCCTATGTGTTGGTCTACCATCTGCTTCCTGAGGAGCTGACCGGTTATTGGGGAGACAGAAGACACAGGAGTGACTATACCCATTTTTCGTCATGAACACTTTGAACTATCGGAAACCTTGTGATTGGTAATTATACAATCTTGGTAGATATGCTGTGTTACATATGCAAGCTTGTCATTGCTGAGTTTTATATTTGGTTTGACACATGCTTATATTCCCACAGTTAACAATTATCCTCTGAAGAAGACCCAAACATGGTCGAAACGTGTCAGTTTCCAATATCTATGATCTTGTGGTCAATAATACATTGTATTGCACATTGTTCCCAACAACGGGCACCGTCCTCTGCTGTGTGTGTTTTTTACTCTATTTTTGCTTATTTAATATTGTAATCCAGTTCATGTCCTGACTCTATAGGTCAGAATTTATTCATTCGTTTTTCATTATCTTTTTTATACTAATAAAATTACCTTTTGACCATTCATTTTGTTTTTTATTGGCTGCTTTAAAGCCCCGTCAGGGGGTTCTTCTTTCATTTTTTTGACCCATGTGCCCTGTTTGGCTCATGTCCTTAACTTGGTGGTGCAGCGGTTCTTGAGTAGGTACCCGGGCTTACAGGATGTCCTGAGGCAGGCCAGGAAAGTCTGTGTGCATTTCCGCTGGTCATATAATGCCAGTGCTCGGCTGGCAGACCTCCAAAAGGAGTTTAACCTGCCCAAGAACCGCCTAATCTGTGACATGCCCACCAGGTGGAACTCAACGTTGGCCATGCTGCAGCGGCTGCACATGCAGCAGAGGGCCATCAATGAGTACCTGTGCGACTATGGCACCAGGACAGGGTCAGGGGAGCTTGTTTTTTTTCCCCACGCCAGTGGGCCATGATCAGGGATGCATGCACTGTCCTGTCACCATTTGAGGAGGCCACAAGGATGGTGAGCAGTGACAGTGCATGCATCAGTGACACTGTCCCCCTTGTCCACCTGTTGGAGCACACGCTGTGTGGAATAATGGACAGGGCACTTGAGGCAGAACAGAGGCAGGAAGAGGAGGACTTCCTTAGCTCTCAAGGCCCCCTTTATCCAGACAGTGTTCCTGCGTGCCCCCTGATTACACAGGAAGAGGACGAGGACGAGGAGGAGGAGGAGAATTGTGTCAGTATGGAGGTGGAGCCTGGCACTCAGCATCAGTAGCAGTCTTTAAGGGATCAGTCCCAAGAAACACATGGACTTGTACGTGGCTGGGAGGAGGTGGCTGCGGACCATGTCATCCTTAGTGACCCAGAGGACCCTCGGACCGAATGCCTCAGCAAACTTATGCTGCATGGCCTCCCTGATCCTGCAAAGCCTGCAGAAGGATCCTCGTATTCGTGGTATCAAGGAGAAGGACCAATACTGGCTGGCAACCCTCCTTGATCCACGTTACAAGGGTAAGGTTGTGGACTTTATCTTGCCATCGCAGAGGGAGCAGAGGATGAAACATCTTCGGGAGGCCTTGCAGAAAGGTCTGTGCAACGCGTTCCCAGAGACTGGGAGGTTACAAACTCCTGTTTCTTGACAACGTGTTGCTGAGGCTTCGGTCAGTCAAAGAAGGAGTGGTGGAGAAGGTGGCCGTCTGACCGATGTGTTCAGACAATTTTATGGTTTGCAGTCCCAAGGTATGATCGGTTCCAGCAACCATTGCCAGCGTCTGTTTTACATGGTGCAGGAATACCTAGGGGCAAGATCTGACTTGGACACCTTTCCCACCGAAAATCCTCTGGGTTACTAGGTCTTGAGGATGGATCACTGGCCAGAGCTTGCACAGTATGCAATTGAGCTACTGGCCTGTCCTGCATCCAGCGTTCTTTCGGAACGCACATTCAGTGCTGCTAGAGGCTTTGTAACCGATCACAGGGTGCGTCTGTCCACCGACTCGGTCGACCGACTGACCTTCATAAAAATGAATCAGTCTTGGATCACCACCAGCTACCAAGCACCTGATGGTGATGTAACCGAATAATTTTTTTTGAAATCTCAGATCCCTTCAAAGACTGCCTATGCTGATGCTGAGTGACTATCCTGAGTAATTATCCTCTTCCTCCTCAATGATCACGCTGATAGATTGTAAGAACATTTTTAGTTCTGGGCGCCACCACCAGTGCCTAAGGCCCAATTTTTCAGCCCCTGTTTAACAGGGGCGTGTAATTACAATTTTTGATGAAATACTTTGCAGCAGGGCTCGTTTCTGTGTTCCAACTAGAGTATCTGTGAGGGGTTGCAGTGTTGTGGCACCAGCACCAGTGCCTAAGGCCCAATTTTTTAGCCGCTGTTCAACTCTTGATCTAATATTTCACAGCAGGGCCCGTTTCTGCACCCACCAAGAGCGAGTGTGGACTTACAGTGTTGTGGCACTAGCACCACCACCACCAAAGGCCCAATTTTTCTGCCCCTGTTCAACAGGGGCATGTAATTACAATTCTTGATCTAATATTTCACAGCAGGGCCCTGTGAGGGCTTACAATGTTGTGGCCACAACAACACCTATGGCCCAAATTTCTGCTGAGTATATAGGGCAGGCCCCTACTTTCAAACATCCAACTTACAAATGACTCCTACTTGCAACTGGAAGGAGACAACAGGAAGTGAGATGAAATTTACCCCTAGGAAGGGAAATTCTCTCCTGTAAGAGTTAATATGGAAAAAAAACATTTCTCCTTTCCACTGATGCTTTATCACCAATCCTTGTTTCACAAAAAAAACCCCCAAATTTTAAAAAAACATTTGTCATTGGGACAAAAAGTGAGGTGAAATCTTCTGAAGAGGAGCACAGACAGCAAAACAAATGTCACAGGGGTGATAACCCTTCCCTATGTTTTCCAAAAAGCTTAAAATAGATATTTTGGCTGGAGCTAAGCACGTTATAAATGTACCAACTCAAAATTACAAACAGATTCTACTTAACCACAAACCTACAATCCCTGTCTTGTTTGCACCACTTGTATACTGCTGTTCATAGTACAGAGCCTGTATACTGCTGTTTCCTTTTTTAATTTGGGTGCGGGGTTCCCCTTAATATCCATACAAGACCCAAAGGGCCTGGTAATGGACTGGGGGGTACCCATGCCGTTTGTCTCACTGATTTTCACCCATATTGCCAGGACCCGACATTACATTAAAGCCGCAAGCGGTTTTAAATGACTTTTTTTCCTTTAAAAATGACATTTTGTGCAGGGACTGTTCTAAGCACGGGAAACATGCGCCACTTTACAGGCATACTATAGACACCCCCCAGGTATGAGATTTAAAGGAATATTTCACTTTTTTTTACTTTAAGCATCATTAAAATCACTGCTCCCGAAAAAATGTCAGTTTTAAAAGTTTTTTTTGCATTGATACATGTCCCCTGGGGCAGGACCCGGGCCTCAAACCCTTTTTAGGACAATACCATGCAAATTAGCCTTTAAAATGAGCACTTTTGACTTTGAACGTTCGAGTCCCATAGACGTCAATGGGGTTCTAACGTTCGTGCGAATTTTCGGTCCGTTTGCAGGTTCTGGTGCGAACCGAACTGGGGGTGTTCGGCTCATCCCTAGTCATCACCATCTGGTGATGACCTTCAGACTAGCTTCTGATAATAATATATTAAGAATACCCTTGAAGGATCTGGAAAAGGCTCTATGCCAGGTGTCCAAGTCACAAGTTTCCTGCGTATCTTCCTCCCAAGCCAGCATATAGGGGGGTTTCTGGCTATTTAGGGCAAGTGACAAATAAATTATGGAAATCCCTCCCCTTTGCTCCATTGTGAGTAGGGAGTGAATTGAGGTGGGTAAGGTTTCGTAGACCAGATAGAATGTAGGTAGTGTGATAGTTGTTGAAATCTGAATCTCTCCGAATCAGGTAGATCCAGATTCCCAGATTCTTAATGCAATAATGCAATGGGGAAGCGAGATGGATCCTGCAGAAGTGAAGAAGTGCCCGATCCGGTACATCCGGCCTTATTCAGCTACCATCAAAAGGCTTTGATGTCCATTCCTGGATGGAATTCCGGGTTGTGAAAGATGTGGGCTAAGAGTTTGCATGGTGACACTAGAGAGGGGGAATTACTGAGTTTATCCCATATTGCCAAAGTGTGTGACAAGGAAGGTGATAGGATGGGGGGGCCTAGCAGTGGGCGAGCACCAGAGGATGAAGTCTAGAGTGAAAGATGGGACCACCTGTCTCTCCGTGTCTACCCAGTGTGGTCTAGCCAGTCTGGAATAGACTGTGGAAAGCTGAGCCAGTTTAGCCACTTGGTAGTACCAGAGCAGGTTAGGGAGGCCCAATCCCCCCTTATTCCTCAATCTAAATAGAGTTTCCCATGCAAAATGGTGGCCAGACTTACCCCAGATAAATTTAACAACTTTACTTTGCAATGATGAGAGATGGTACTTTCTGATGGACACGGAGCAAACCGAAGAGATATAGGAGTCTTGGGAGTAGGGTCATTTTGTTAGACTTAATCCTGCCTGACCAGGAGAGTTGGTGTGGAGACCACAGTTTAAGATCTGTTTGTAGTTTTCTGTAGATGGGGAGATAATTAGCATTGTAGAGTTGTTCAAATTTGAGTGTGAGATTTATTATGAGATATCGGATGGAGGAGTCACTCCATGAAAAGCGAAATGACTCCTTCAACTGGGCCACTAGTGACGGCTAGAGAGAAACATTAAGTGCTTGGGACTTGGCGTAGTTAACTTGTAGACCCGAGATCTTGGAGAAGTCTTCCATTAGTTTACATATAACTGGTCGGGACTTGGTAGGGGAAGTAACAAAAAGGATGAGATCATTGGCAAAAAGGCCACATTTATGAATATTGGGACCGCATCGGACCACCGCTATGCTTGGGTTTGTGTGTATAGCAATTGCTAGTGATTCTATTGCTATAGCAAAGATCAGCGGTGATAGGGGGCATCCCTGGCACATTCCTCTAGCTATTTTAATGGGGTCTGAGTATAGCCCTTGTAGTCTAATCCTGGCCTCGGGGTAGAGTATAGAGACTTAAGGAGTCCCGTAAATTGAGGGCCAAAACCCCAGAGTTCCATTATAGAGAATAAGTAAGACCAAGAGATGGAATCGAATGCCTTTTTCAGGTCTAATGACAACAACATCCCGGCTTGTTTATGACTGCCATCCCATCCAGATTGTAAGATAGAGACCACATCCACTGCTCTTCTAACTTGGTTAGGGGCTTGTCTTCCAGAGATGAACCATACTTGATCTTTGTGTGTATATGTTCCTATAAAGGAAGCCAGGCAATTGGTCATAACTTTAGTCATTATTTTTAGATCATTATTGATCAGGGATATAGGTCTATAGTTGTTTACTTCACCTAGATCTTTGTCTGGTTTTGGGATGATGGTTATGAACACGGCATTCAACTGTGTGTCCAGGGGGTCTCCTTTGGATTTGGCATTGATGAATTTTGCCAAGTGTGGCGCTATTGTGTGTGCAAATGCTTTATGTAGATAACCCGTTGGGACAGGGGGCCGAGTTTTTCTTTAGGTTTTTAACTACCTCCAACACCTCTTTCATCAACCCTTTTAGCCCTTTTAAGTTGGGATGCAATTTGGATGATTTTGCCTCTAATAGTGACTTTATACGCCGCCCATAGCGTCTGAAATGTCAGCGGTGTCGTTCATCAAGAAATATTCGGAGAAGGCCTTTTCAACTTCAGGTCTGAGAGGATTGCTTCATTTAATCTCCAGTAGGGGAATTGAGAGTGAGGCGCTCGGTTATTTACCGCGATACTGATCATGGAATGGTCTGACCGGACCGTGTCTGTGATTTGTGCTTTACTAACAGAGGGAATGAGGGCATTAGAGACCAAAAGGTGATCGATTTTAGCATAGGATTTATGTGCATGTGAAAAATGTGTATAATCCTTTTTTGGTGGGGTTCAGTTCTCTCCAGATGTCCGTGAGACCCTGCTGAAATATCATTTTAACAATTTTTGAACTGCTCCTGGTTGGGCGAATGATTTGTGCATGTGGGGGTTTGGACTTATCTAGGCCTTGATCAAAGGCTGTATTCGAGTCCCCTCCCAGGATTATAGAGCCCTCTAACTGGGAGCCCAAGGTCTGAAAGAGTTTACTGAAATTTCAGTTGGCGGAGTTTGGGGCATAATATGACACTAAGGAGTAAAGATGGCCATCAATTGTGCCTTTGATTAGGATAAATCTACCCTCAGAGTCCTTCTGTTCTGACTTCAGTGAGAACCTGCAGTTCCTTGAAATCAGAACAGCCACCCCTCTAGTTTTGTCTTCTACATTAGCTAAGAAAAACAGGGGGAACTGAGCATAAATAAAAGTAGGCTTTTACCGGATTGGGAAGTGTCTTTACTGCAGGAGGAGGACATCTATATTGCATGATTTCATGCAGTCTAGAACCTTTCTACGTTTGGTGGGGGAGTTTAAACCCTGGGCGTTGTGGGTTGCCACTCTCAACGGAGTAGCTGGTGGGTCAATACTAGCCATGGAGCTGGAGGGTCGGGCCTATCCCCAATTCACTGTCACTTACCTGAGGGAAGCGTTGATTTTGGTCTTGGGGTCTTGTGTAAAGTGAGTACAGCATCTATCGGTGGCTGAGCTGATTGCTGGAAGTCTGGCAGCTGGCTGAAAGAGAGAGAGGGGTGAGCAGGGAGGAAAGAAGGAAGGAAAGAAAGGGAAGATAAGGTAGGGGCCCCAAAAAGAGTAAGCAGCAGGTTGGCAGAGGCCTGCTGCTCAAAAACAGAATACACATGTCCGCTCCCTTCAAGGGGGGCAGACACCTAACCCAGGGAAAAGGTATCACCAAGTCCGTGGGGTAGGGAGAGGCGTGTCATCACTGCCTCAGCCCCGGCATACCTTAAATGTAACTGTGAAAAAAATGAACATCATTATAATTTGGGGGATCAAGAGGCCCCGGGGGCACCTCCCTGAGGGGCTCGCCACCCTTCACAATAGAGGGGGGCTTGAGCCTCCTGGGGATGCGCCACTGGGAAGCCAGTCCTCATCAAAAAGTAGATCAATTGATCAATAGAAATATAAATTGGCTTTATGAAACAAAAATGTCCATGTAAGCAAGCTTGAACTCAGAAAAGATAACTTTGTGAACTCGGGAAGCTTCTTGAACTGGAAAAAAAGAGAAGCAAAAGATAAAAGATTTTTTTTTAAGAAAAAAGTTGTTCGGGCAATAGATAGGGGCTATCCACCCCAACGTCTCCTGGAACTCGAGAGGGAGTAATAAAAGGAAGTCCTTTTAAACTGTTGCCATGGGGCTTGACTCGGAGTGTCATGGTGGTTTGGTGTCCTTGAATCTTTTGAATTTAGGTTTGTCCCATACACTTGTCAGAGGACTCATGGGAGAAGGGTGCTTGGCAGATACTGTAGTGGAGTTGACAAGGTCCATCGCTGCTTCTTGAGAGATGAGGCCTAAATCCAGTAGAAGTCGTTTTCCTTCTAGGAAGTAGTATGTCTTGCCCTTGTAGTCAAACTTCAGAGCAAAGGGGAAGGCCCACCTATATTTTATGTTGCGTTGAGACAGTACTGTCAGTAAGGGTTTCAAGGGTCTCCTTTTTTGTATCGTGGTCGGCGATATATCTGCGAAAACTTGAATGGCATGCCCCCGGCAAGTTAGGGGGATTGGTATCTACATAGCTTCATCACCTCTTCCTTCACCGAAAAGTAATGGGATTTTACCACAATGTCCCTAGGGGTGCCATCTTTCCTGGGGGGTCCCAGAGTTCTGTGTGCTCTATTGATCTCCAGTTTATGTGAGGGGATGTTGGGGATCAGCTGTCGGAGGAAGTTGAGTGCTCAATAAGGGATTCTGTGGTGGCCGGGTAGTGAGCCAAGCTCAGGAGAGTACTCATGGGGGTCCCAGGATGCGGGCTGCTGCAGTAAAGGATTGCCTGGCTCCAAGAGATTCCTCTGCGCCTGGCGAGTGTGGCTGCATGGTGCCCGTCATCTTGGATACGGCCCGCTTGCCTGCTGCCCTGAAATCAGGTCCTAGGTCTCTTCTGGCCAGGCCCTCAGACAGTCGTTCCGCCATTGGATGGTGCCGGTATCGCGGGTCTCAGGGCCCCTGAGTCCCCCATTAGGTGCGCCGGGTGTCTGAGGCAGCGTGGAGCTCCTGGCTTAAGTGGCCATCTTGCAGCTGTCTGCGCATGTGCTCCTCGGCTCACAGATCTTGACTGCCCAGATTTAGGCACAGAGGTAATCATGCTTTCTCACCTCTCCCTGTTGTCCCCAGATCTCCAGTGAACTGCCCGGGAAAAAAGTCCTCAGTTCTCCTTCTCCTACAGAGCTTGTTGGGCGCTTTAGTTTAAGCCCCATTCCTTTCCATTTGAAGCACTTCTAAGGGAACTACATTCCCCAGTGTATTCAGTGGCTGCATAGCAAGTCATCCCTGATTGGTGTACTTGCTAGGAGGGAGGGGGAGCAGGGGCAAGCAGGGAATTTTATACAGCCTGCTCTGCCACCCAGCCAGCATCTGTGCCTTTGTTTTCTTCAGAACGGTTCAGCCCACTTTGCCACTGTTATAGTACAGCCACTCCAGCCACACTCCCTGAGGGGGTGAAGGGGGTTGAAGGAGAGCAGGGTGGGGGAGAGGTGACATTCAGGGAACTAGCAGCTTCTAAGGGAAGGTAGCAATTGCAGCACCAATATTTCTATTATGACTATCTCATTTTAACCTCACCAATTTTTGCAGACATAAGCTGCATTATTGAATCACAAGCTCCCCATGCCTAAAATGAATAATCAGTTAACAGTCTCTTTGCTCCCAGGGGTGAAAAGTAATTACTATACTGTATACTGCTGGGAATGGAGAAAATTAAGCTTCTTTACCTTGCATGGATAAAGCATGGATTTGCTTTAAGAGCAACAGTGGGTTTAGGATTCTGAGGATTTATATTTTAGAATGTTTTAACCACTTGCTTACTGGGCACTTAAACCCCCCTCCTGCCCAGACCAATTTTCAGCTTTCAGCGCTGTCACACTTTGAATGACAATTGCACGGTCAAGCTGCACTGAACTCAATTTAAATTTTTATCATTTTTTTCACACAAATGGAGCTTTCTTTTGATGGTATTTAATCACTACTGGGGGTTTTATTTTTTGCTAAACAAACAAAAAAAGACAAAAATGTTTGAAAAAAAAAAAAACATGTTTAATAGTTTGTTATAAAATTTTGCAAACGGGTAATTTTTCTTCTTCATTGATATTCGCTGATGAGGCTGCACTGATGGGCACTGATGGGCTGCACTGATGGGCACTGATGGGCTGCACTGATGGGCACAGATAAGGCGACACTGATAGCCATAGACAAGACAACACTGATGGGCACTGATAAGATGGCACTGATAGGCACAGATAAGACGACACTGATGGGCACTGATAAGAAGGCACTGGGTGGCACTGGTGGGTGACACTGGTGGGTGGCACTGGTGGGTGGCACTGATGAGTGGCACTGATGGGTGGCACTGATGGGTGGTACTGATAGATATCACTGATAGGCACTGATAGGTGGCACTGATAGGCACTTGTAGGTGGCACTGATGGGCACTGGTAGGTGGCACTGGTAGGTGGCACTGGTGGGCACTGGTAGGTGATATTGATAGGCAGCACTGGTTATGACATACTGTGGGCACTGATAGGTGGCACTGTGGCACTGATAGGTGGCATTGTAGCCACTGATGGGTGGCACTGTGGGCACTGATGGGTGGCACTGATGCGTGGCACTGTGGGCACTCGCAGGCCGCTCAAGCACGGGAGGACGTCCATGGATGCCCTCTCAGCAAATTAAGTGCGCGCTGTAGCCGTTGTTCAGCTATAGCGCGGACGGCAAGTGGTTAAATTTGTTTGTCCTTTGGTTGAACTACCTAACTATGTAACTATGTGCTCTAAGATTAAGTACAAATAGATGGGGATTCAATATGATTTCAGAGTTCAGAGTCACTGCGTTCCTGGTTTGTAATATTTTCAATGAAACAACAATTTATTTATTGTTATAGAATTATTACTAGGTAAAGAAACATTCCCAATAAAAATAAGCAAGTACACCCAAGTTGAGCTTGTCTTAGGCACTAGACAAAATCAGTGACATCAGGTGAAAAATGTATTGAATCATAAGGGTTGTGTTTTGTCTTTATATGAAACTCAGTTTTCATTTCACATTAGAGAATTTGTTGCAAGACATACTTGCATGTATTAGAGCAGTTTATCAAGATGACTAAAGTAAGATTAAAGATCTCGATAAAGAGAATAAAAATCAATATATTTGTTCTCTTAGACTCAATGGTACCTTTTTTCAGAATTTTTTTTTACCAAGAGCCTATAAAAGTGTCTAAAAGTAGAACTTATATAAATACATAGATTTTAATAGCAGACACCCTGCCCTGCAGATTCAGTAGCACCTTAACAAATACTTAAGTAGTTTTAGGTGGCTGTTCTATAATCATTGTAGTTCTTTGCTTATGCTGATAACCTAACCCAGGATAGCTTTTCCTACCATTGCTGCTACTGCAATGTACTACTGCCAAGAAAAAAGCAGGATTAGATGTGTAAAGTGCTGTAAGCCTAAATAAATAATTATTTCTCTGGGCTGACCACAATAAACTAATGAAAAAAGAAATGTGATTGGTTCCCAGTAGTTCTTCTTGAGGCATATTTATAAAAAAATGTTCAGCACATTTCTCAGCAAATGTTTATAACCCATATTCTCAGCCATTCACTGTACACAAATTTGCTATATTTATACAGAACGTGTGCTCTGTGTATATGATATTTTTAGTACCTGCAGGATAATTGAGCAATAATAAAAAAGTGTAAATATAAAATGTCTTAATTAATTTAGGCTAATATGTATTGTGCTAAATCCCAATATGTGTATAATGATTGGTTTGCATTAACCACTTCAGCCCCGGAAGGATTTACCCCCTTAATGACCAGAGCACTTTTTACAATTTGGCACTGCATCGCTTTAACTGCTAATTGCGCTGTCATGCAATGCTGTACCCAAACGAAATTTGCGTCCTTTTCTTCCCACAAATAGAGCTTTCTTTTGATGGTATTTGATCACCTCTGCCGCTTTTATTTTTTGCACTATAAACGGAAAAAGACCGAAAATTTTGAAAAAAAATGATATTTTCTACTTTTTGTTATAAAAAAATCCAATAAACTCAATTTTAGTCATACATTTAGGCCAAAATGTATTCGGCCACATGTCTTTGGTAAAAAAAATGTCAATAAGTGTATATTTATTAGTTTGTGCAAAAGTTCTAGTGCCTACAAACTAGGGTACATTTTCTGGAATTTACACAGCCTTTAATTTATGACTGCCTATGTCATTTCTTGAGGTGCTAAAATGGAAGGGCAGTAAAAAACCCCCACAAATGACCCCATTTTGGAAAGTAGACACCTCAAGGATATTGCTGAGAGGCATGTTGAGCCCATTGAATATTATTTTTTTTGTCCCAAGTGATTGAATAATGACTAAAAAAAAAAAATTACAAAAAGTTGTCACTAAATTATATATTGCTCACACAGGCCATGGGCATATGTGGATTTGCACCCCAAAATATATTCAGCTGCTTCTCCTGAGTACGGGGATACCACATGTGTGGGACTTTTTGGGAGCCTATCCGCGTACGGGGCCCCGAAAGCCAATCACTGCCTTCAGGATTTCTAAGGGCATAAATTTTTGATTTTACTCCTCACTACCTATCACAGTTTTGAAGGCCATAAAATGCCCAGATGGCATAAACCCCCCCCAAATGACCCCATTTTGGAAAGTAGACACCCCAAGCTATTTGCTTTGAGGCATGTTGAGTCCATGGAATATTTTATATTTTGACACAAAATGCGGGAAAGTGACAATTTTTTTTTTTTTTTTGCATAAAGTTGTCACTAAATGATATATTGCTCACACAGGCCATGGGCATATGTGGAATTGCACCCCAAAATACATTTAGCTGCTTCTCCTGAGTATGGGGATACCACATGTGTGGGACTTTTTAGGAGCCTAGCCGCGTATGGGGCCCCGAAAACCAATCACCGCCTTCAGGATTTCTAAGGGTGTAAATTTTTGATTTCACTCTTCACTGCCTATCACAGTTTCAGAGGCCATGGAATGCCCAGTGGCACAAACCCCCCCCAAATGACCCCATTTTGGAAAGTAGACACCCCAAGCTATTTGCTGAGAGGCATGGTGAGTATTTTGCAGCTTTCATTTGTTTTTGAAAATGAAGAAAGACAAGAAAACATTTTTTTTTTCTTTTTTCAATTTTCAAAACTTTATGACAAAAAGTGAGGTCTGCAAAATACTCACTATACCTCTCAGCAAATAGCTTGGAGTGTCTACTTTCCAAAATGGGGTCATTTGGGGGGTTTTGTGCCACCTGGGCATTCCATGGCCTCCGAAACTGTGATGGGCAGTGAAGAGTGAAATCAAAAATTTACGCCCTTAGAAAGCCTGAAGGCTGTGCTTGGTTTTCGGGGTCCCGTACGAGGCTAGGCTCCAAAAAAGTCTCACACATGTGGTATCCCCATACTCTGGAGAAGCAACAAAATGTATTTTGGGGTGTAATTTCACATATTCCCATGGCATGTTTGAGCAATATATCATTTAGTGACAACTTTGTGCAAAAAAAAAAAAAAAAATTTCCGGCAACTTGTGTCACAATATAAAATATTCCATGGACTCGACATGCCTCTCAGCAAATAGCTTGGGGTGTCTACTTTCCAAAATGGGGTCATTTGGGGGGGTTGTCCTCGCATTTTATGCACAACATTTAGAAGCTTATGTCACACATCACCCACTCTTCTAACCACTTGAAGACAAAGCCCTTTCTGACACTTTTTGTTTACATGAAAAAAATATTTTTTTTGCAAGAAAATTACTTTGAACCCCCAAACATTATATATTTTTTTAAAGCAAATGCCCTACAGATTAAAATGGTGGGTGTTTCATTTTTTTTTTTTCACACAGTATTTGCGCAGCGATTTTTCAAACGCATTTTTTGGGGAAAAAACACACTTTTTAAAATTTTAATGCACTAAAACACACTATATTGCCCAAATGTTTGATGAAATAAAAAAGATGATCTTAGGCCGAGTACATAGATACCAAACATGACATGCTTTAAAATTGTGCACAAACGTGCAGTGGCAACAAAATAAATACATTTTTAAAAGCCTTTAAAAGCCTTTACAGGTTACCACTTTAGATTTACGGAGGAGGTCTACTGCTAAAATTACTGCCCTCGATCTGACCTTCACGGTGATACCTCACATGCATGGTGCAATTGCTGTTTACATTTGACGCCAGACCGACGCTTGCGTTCACCTTAGCGCGAGAGCAGGGGGGGACAGGGGTGCTTTTTTTTTTTTTCCTTTATTATTTTTTTGCTTTTTTATCTTATTTTTAAACTATTCCTTTCATTTTTTTTTAAATCATTTTTATTGTTATCTCAGGGAATGTAAATATCCCCTATGATAGCAATAGGTAGTGACAGGTACTCTTTTTTGAAAAAATTGGGGTCTATTAGACCCTAGATTTCTCCTCTGCCCTCAAAGCATCTGACCACACCAAGATCGGTGTGATAAAATGCTTCCCCAATTTCCCAATGGCACTGTTTACATCTGGCGAAAAAATAAAATGCTCGTAGCTTCCAGTTTCTTAGGCCATAAAGATGTTTGGAGCCACTCTGGTCTCTGATCAGCTCTATGGTCAGCTGGCTGAATCACCGGCTGCATTCTCCGGTTCCCTGTTGAGACAGGAGAGCCAGAGAAAAACACAGAAGACGGTGGGGGAGGGGGGGCATTCCCTTCCACTGCTTGTAAAAGCAGTCTAGAGGCTAATTAGCCACTAGGATTGCTTTTACATGAAAGCCGACCGCTGGCTAAAAAGAATGATACCAAGATGATACCTAAACCTGCAGGCATCATTCTGGTATAACCACTCAAAGTCGTGAATGGCGTACCTGAAGACAAAAAAATGGTAAACAATAAAGCACAGTAAACGGTAAAGTATACAAAATTGCATAGCTGAAAAGCAAACATGATAAAACATAATAACAATAAAACATTGCAGAATAGAATACAGTAAGAAAGAGCAGAACAATAGAGAGAGAATAGAGAGAGAGAGAACAATAAAACGACAACTATTTTTTTTTTATTTTATATTTTTGTTTGTGTTTTTTTTTTTTTTACACTTTTTTTTGTAACTAACTTTTATAACTGTAACCGGTTCCAGGTTCGGGTCTCTCAAAATGCGATGGCATCTTGGGAGACCCTGTGAAAGTGTGCCTAGTCTGTGCAATGCTTTACCCTACGCTAATACTCAACTAGTGAATGGTAGCGTTCAAAACATTCACCAATGCAAAGACCAGGATTATCAGGACAGGAGGGACAATAATAGTGGGTGTCACGCCTATATCCGTGCTTGCTGCAGAAACAACATCTTTTTTGGGGGGGTTCGTTGGGTAGGGGTACTCAAGAGGACATAAAATTGCCTCTCATGCATTTGGTTGGGGATGTGAATGGGAGAAGTACGCGGATGCTGCAGAAGTGGTGGGTTCCCAATTAGGATTGGCGAATGCAGCAGGAAGGGCACGACGGGCCTGTTTGTCTTCTTCTTGGTGGCAGCGGGACACTACTTGTGCTTGCCACCTCACCAGCTTGAACTGCACTTATGGGACTCGCCACGTCACCAAGTGTTACTGCAGTGCTGGTTTGACTACGACTGGGGTGTACTAGGCCGCTGGTGCTTGCCAGTTCACCAAAACGCTACCAAAAAAACTGTTAGTGATCGCAGGGATCAGGCCTGACTCTGCGAATGCTGCAGTTATGCATTTAGTGTTTTATAAGTGACAGTGATCGATCGATACTGCACTTGGCTGGGCTGGGCTGGGCCGGGCAGAGGGGCAAAACGCAGGTGCTAGCAGGTATCTGGGCTGATCCCGCTAACACTGCGTTTTTGGAACCCTAAACTGCTGGGGACGCTAGTATAAATCTGATCGGATCAGATATTGATCTGTTCAGATACTATACCACTAAGGGAGGTGTACGGTGCGTGCGTGGGTGTTAGCGGTACTGGCGCTAACCTGACGCTGCTTGGGGCTAGTGTTTGCCAGTTCACCAAAACGCTACCAAAAAAACTGTTAGCGATCGCAGGGATCAGGCCTGACTCTGCGAACGCTGCAGTTATGCGTTTAGTGTTTTATAAGTGACAGTGATCGATCGATACTGCACTTGGCTGGGCTGGGCTGGGCAGAGGGGCAAAACGCAGGTGCTAGCAGGTATCTGGGCTGATCCCGCTAACACTGCGTTTTTGGAACCCTAAACTGCTGGGGACGCTAGTATAAATCTGATCGGATCAGATATTGATCCGTTCAGATACTATACCACTAAGGGAGGTGTACGGTGCATGCGTGGGTGTTAGTGGTACTGGCGCTAACCTGACGCTGCCTGGGGCTGGTGCTTGCCAGTTCACCAAAATGCTACCAAAATAACTGTTAGTGATTGCAGGGATCAGGCCTGACTCTGCGAACACTGCAGTTATGCGGTTAGTGTTTTGTAAGTGACAGTGATCGATCGATACTGCACTTGGGTGGGCTGGGCTGGGCCGGGCAGAGGGGCAAAACGCAGGTGCTAGCAGGTATCTGGGCTGATCCCGCTAACACTGCGTTTTTGGGAACCCTAAACTGCTGGGGACGCTAGTATAGATCTGATCGGATCAGATATTGATCCGTTCAGATACTATACCACTAAGGGAGGCGTATGCTGCGTGCGTGGGTGTTAGCGGTACTGTCGCTAATCTGACGCTGCCTGGGGCGATGCATATCACAGCCGGGAGATCAGGGGGCTAAACCTTTATTCGGTAATAAACGGCGGGTGCCCTGACACTATAAAAAACAAACGAACTAACCAGCGTCACCCGTAACAGTTATACGGTGATCAGTGGTGAAAGGGTTAACTGGGGGCAATCAAGGGGTTAAAACATTTATTCGGTAGTATATGGGGGTCCCTGTCGCTATAAAACACTGAAGGCGAACCTAAATATTTACCTCCCTAACTAGCGTCACCAGTGACACTAATACAGCGATCAGAAAAATGATCGCTTAGTGACACTGGCGACAGGGGGTGATCAAGGGGTTAAAACTTTATTAGGGGGGTTAGGGGGGTACCCTAGACCTAAAGGGGGCTAATACTAACTGCCCTACCAAACTAACTGTCACAAACTGACACCATGCAGTAATCAGGAAAAAAACAAAAAAACTGCTTGGTGTCAGTGTGACGGGGGGGGGGTGGGGGTGATCGGGGGGGATCGGGGGGTAAAGGGGGTGTTTTGTGTGCCTGGCATGTTCTACTGGGATGTGTAGAACATAGTTGTGCACTCACATTTCAGTCTTCTCTCCTCGGTGCCGGAACGGAAAATACCGAGCCGAGGAGAGATGACGTCACATCCCCTGCCTCTGTGTACTATACAGAGGCAGGGGAAGATTCTGATTGGCTGGGAGCAATCGCGAGGGGGGCCAGGAATGGATGGCCTCCCCCTCATCACTGAACGCTCCCAGACCAAAGCCGACCGCCTCTGGCACCAGGGGGGTCCGATCGGCCACGGGAAGGCAATCACATACCAGGTACGGGATTTTGCCTGCCCATGCCATTCTGCCGACGTATATCGTCGTTAGGCGGTCAGCAAGTGGTTAAAGTTATAGCATCTACAAATGATAGTATATATATACTGGATTTTGTTTTATATATATCAGTAATGGCAGTGATCAGTGACTTACAATGAGACTCTGATAGTGTGGCAGGCAATTTGACACCAACTGACACTGAACAGGAAGAGATTCTGGACAGTTGCACTCTTGAAAATAGCCTTGTTTATTTGGAAAGATTCACATCAAAATCAATGGTAACAGCAGATAAAAAAGAGCTGACGTTAGTGCTTACTCATAGCTAGCAATCACACAACAGGAAATCGAATAAATACTTACTCTAGTGTTAAACACAAGTAATTAAGTGATAACTCAGGCTTTGATGAGCACAGGTGTAAGTGAAGTCCATAATTAGCCATCATGGGTAACACCTCTTCATGATATAACAATTTCTCATGCTCGAGTGTGATTGAGAAGTGATGAAATGGATGTATGAGTGATGAATGAAAAATGAAACAAAAGGAGACAATGAAGTACCGTGAATGAAGAATTAAAAATGTGTATCAATATAAAAAATTGTATACACAAAGGAGAGAAAAATGTGAATTGATGTGCTAATTCAACAACGCATAGAGTACATATGTATGTTAAAGTGCAAAATGTGATGTGAATAAAAGAAAATATTACTATATAGTGAATATAATGCATATAAAGTACTACCAATAATCTTAAGTATTTAAAAATAAAACATAAAAAGTATGTATGTAAGTATGTATCCAAAAACCAAAAATATATATGTGTGTATGGCCGAAATCCGTATAGGTGTGTCTTTGTCCACTGAATAATATGCCGTAAAATAATAAAAAAATTAAAAAATGAATAAATGAGTGAAAAGAATAAGTGATGGATAGATTAATAAATTAATAGATAAATAAATAAATGAATAAATACATAAATATATAAATGAATAAATAGGCTGGCGGGCAAGTAACTAGTAAACTAATAAAATAATGAGTAATGAAGCACTGATGGTGCCCGAAACTTGTAAAGTAAATAGTATATAAAAAGTGTATATAATAAATGAATAAAGCTATGTAAATTTAGAATGTAATACATGGTGATAATAATTTTTTTCCATAGTGACATGTGTATGGACATAGAGGGTGTGTGAAAATAAACAAACACATATAATCGGTACTAATTATAATGAACATAATAAATGTAGTCATAGGTGAGAAAGTAAAATAAATAAATATAAAGAAGGATAAATGAAAGATATGAGGTAAAATGAAGATGGGAGTATGTACAGGTTAGTCTGTGTATAAATGTGGGTAGGTGGTAGATACCCCTAAATATAAATAAATAGATATAAATAGATATAAACGGTGGTACTCCCATGATGAACTAATTATGTCTATCCACTAGTTACAATATTGGGTTATTATATCACTTTGCATAATCAACGCACAAATGGATGGAATATACAGATACAACAATAATCTATCCTGAACAGAAAAGAAAAAAATAATTAAAATCAAACGACAGTATATCCATCCATATGTATAAAAAGCAACCATTGTATCGACATAGCTGATATTAAATATCCAAATTCGGTTACAAAAATCATACAGGCATATAAGTGAGAGTAGATAAGAGTGCGCGAGCATTAAAATTTTAAAATAGTACATGTATACTTAAATATGAATTAGCACCAATGAACACCTAAAATCCCGAAGGGTAATGTGTGTATATATAACCCCCTGTTTTTGTGAAAAAAATGTTTTATTAAAAAACTTATTTTTAAATATATATAGTGATCGTGGGTACGTACTAAGTACCGAAGCTAGAGATGGGGGAAAGGGGGGGGGGAAGGGAATACCCAAAAAGGGAAAAAAGGTGTGCATATAGTATTTAAAGTAAATGTAATATATAAATCCAAGTTCAAAACATTTACAGCAGAATCCTTAATTCTAGTATAGTCTTATTTTTATATATATAATCATTAGTACCGGGATTAAAGACACCTGTATCCCCCAGGGAAGGATCTAAACCTCAAAATAGTATATGTATACATCATGGCCATTAACCAATGGCACAATGTAGAATGAGAGTAAAAGAAAATGGTACACCGTTATAATAGCTGTGGACGATGGCAAACTACAGGTGATAATAAATGACTAGAAAATCGCCCCTCAAAAGGGCGTCAGGATGAGTTTCCATCTTTTTAATGAAAAAAGAGAGAGCCATCGGCCATCTACTGGAATGTTAATAGAAAAGTAATACAGTGTAAATCGGCCAGTGGTGGTCAAAGAAATGAAACTCATCCCACATATGTTACAATACTGACTAATACTGTTGTGTGATTGCTAGCTATGAGTAAGCACTAACGTTAGTGCGAAATGTCAGCTCTTTTTTGTCTGCCGTTAACATTGATTTTGATGTGAATCTTTCCAAATAAACAAGGCTATTTTCCTTGTCAAAAGAAGTTTATTGAGTATACAATGTTATAAAGATACATAAAGTAAGTTTACAAGGATCTATAAAGTAAGCTCATTGTTTTACAGTAGGGTTTATATAGGTAAATATCATGAAATTTCAAATATTAAACATTGGGTTCACGTAAACCTAAATTAAAGATATATATCATTTCCTTAGTTACTTTTGTAGGTATTTAAATGATTTATACCTACTATACATATTGTTTACAAGTAGAGTGTATATAGGTCAAATAAATTCTGATAATGAGCTTTAATCGTAAGGTGGGGAAAAGGAAAGAGAAAGAAGAAAAAGGGTTGAAAGGTAGAGGTATGGTCCACAAGGTTGTCCCGCTCGTCAGTTTATTATTCTTTTTAGTTCTCTTTGAAGCCTTAGAATGGGTGTCTCTGTAAGTCATTTAATCTGTTACCATGGCAACAGGACAGAGTCATTGAAGTTTGACAGGAACTGTTGTTTTATCCAAGGATGCCAAAGTTTTTTGAATTTTGGAATTTGGTTTTGATCGATGGCTACCATCTTAGCATGGGACATTGTATTATTCATTCTGTGAATTGTTTCTGCTAGTACCAATGTAGGAGATTTCCATGCCTAGGCCACTGTTTGTTTTGCAGCCGTTGTTAGTTGGATCATAAGTTTGAATTGAGAGAGTGTTAACCATTCCGGTTTTAGATTAAGTAAAGTTAAATATGGATCTGGTTGTATTATTTTTTTAAATATTTTAGATGCAATCACGAAGACTTCCTTCCAGAAGGTTTGGATTACTGGGCACGTCCACCATATGTGTAAATATGTGCCTATTTCTGGGCATCCTCGAAAACAAAGAGCTGAGGTATTAGGTGAATATTTTGCCACTCTAGCGGGTACAAGGTACCAGCGAGTTAGGACTTTATAATTTGTCTCCAGTGCTAAGATGTTGGGTGAAGATGACTTAGATGTGAGCCATATGTTAGACCAGTCCGTGTCTTCTAAAGTTCGTCCCAGGTCCTCCTCCCACCTCTGAACGTAAGAGGGTCTATTAAGATTTGCTACTCCATATAATTGATTATAAAGTGATGAAATTGTACCTTTAGCAAATGGATCTTTTGTACAGATTGATTCAAAAATGGATAATTGGGATAATGGTGTATCAAACAAGGTTATTTTCAAGAGTGCGGCTGTCCAGAATCTCTTCCTGTTCATTGCTATGAGCAATTGCCAGTACCTACGGCCTCCAAACCGAGAGGTATTTTACTTCCTGGCTGTCGAATACCCCTGGAACGGTGATATCTTTTCACCAACTGATACTGGGTGGGAACTGACCCTGATTAATGGGCTAGAATTGTTAAGATAGGTAGGCTAGAAACAGCTGAAATTCAATATGAAACAAAATAAATGGCTTTTCATTTTGGCTCTGCAATGATGCGTTATGTACCTTACGAAAATATATTCCTACCATAAACCTCTGGACAATTAAATCAAGGGAAATGCAGATTACAATGCAATGATTGCATTTTAGAAGAAGTTTAAATCATAGACAAATACACATACCTGGTGTAGTGTTATTAAACAAATTGATGTTAAGTAAAAATAAGGTATTAAAAAAAAAATAATAATAATAAAAAGTTGTGAATAACAAAGCATTTGTCTTTGTCAATAAAAAAATGTATCTCAAATTTGTAACCTTGCACTGCACTGTACCAACTGTGAGGCTGGAGTAGAAAAATATTTTGATGCAAATATATCAACAAGCACTGTAATTCCAAGAAGCACATCAATCACAATACAGCCAACAGAATGTGAGACTTATGAGAAACATAACTGCTAGCATATTGCTATGGGATTTTTGTTCAGTGACAAGAAGCTCACTAAAAGCTGGCATTATGTCGGAAATTCCATGCAGCAGATGGCAAAGTGCTAACAGTAGAGGATGCCGTCAAAACACTTGGAAAGACACCAAAGGGAAATCCATAAGACATTACATGATCATATAAAGTTTATGGACATAAGACATTCATCTATGTGTGCTAAAGAAATATTTTTTACTCATATTAAATAGTCAGGAAAGCTGCACTGGGACTACTGTCATACCAGTGAGGATCAAATGTACTTATTTTATGTGGAATGTAAGATAATGATTCGAGAAGTGGGACATTGAAAGGATTTTTTAACATGGCTCGTCTCTAAAGATGAGCTAAAGTAAAGTTTAGTTTACAAAGCAATTGTTAACATTGATTGATCTTTTGATGTGTAGTATTCTTTTATATCTTTAATTTATTGGTTTTGAAATATTTGGAAATGTATTGCAATATGACAGCTGTTCACATTGATAACAACATTTTGTTAATATTAACATAGTAATATTGTTAGTCAGTCTTTCTAATTATACATATACAGTGCTGTATTTAGGCATAGATAAATGATGACACTCTACCAGAAAATGTACATTCTTTGCCATCACCCATATTACATGATTAAGGTAACTGTGACTGCCACATAATTGATGTTACTAATACCAGAAAAAAAACTATCTGAAGCAGTAGGATGGGAGCGTGGACATCCCTATAGGCCATTTAACCAATTAACACCTGCATTAGGGCAATTCAAAAAAATCACAAATGTTGCTAGGTGCAGGGAGATCCATCAACATTCACAGTTCCCAGACCCCACTGTCAAGTGAGAGCACCAGGCCTGGACAGCTTGTGGAGCCCGCAGGACGGCGAGGACCACCGGGACTGACAAGTACCATGATGGGCATGTAACTCTCTTGCTTCCTGTAAGTGTTTTTAATCTTGTGCTATTAAAGATGACATTTTAATGCTAAACCTAGTTGGCTCTGCTTTCCACTGTTTTACAGAGATCCTGGACACACTCTGAGAATGGCTACCTGCTTTTAGTCCCCCCCTTCCTTTGACTCATCCACATGGACTAGTGGACTTGTATTATCTCTATACTAGCATTTTGGTTCACTTGAGAGACATATACCACTTGCGCCAGATCCTCACCTTGTATTTATTTATGTAACCAAAGAGTCACTGTGTAGTGTTTATTTTGCTCAGAAACCCCACTGACCAATGGATTGTTTTCATTCCCTTTGCAATTTCTCCTACTAGTGTGTTATCATGTTATTTAGTGCCCAATGATTTTCAAATATTATATACACAGATAGGCCATCTATCACCTGTTTATGTTACATTGAAAAATAGCAGTGCATTCACTTTATAAAGTTGAAAAAAATGAAACTGCTTACAAATGTTTATCCATAGCCTGGATGCTAAAATCAACTGTTTTATATTCTACATGGTTGAACTTAAATTGTGGAAGGTGTAAAAATTGTGCTTAGAAAACATGATAATTTTCCTTTGAAGTGTTTAAAATACGTTATAAACAGGATGCACGAGTGATTGCCCAAAAGCCTATAAGTTTAGCTACTATGCAGATGTGCATTGCAATGCTTGAAATAAATTTCCTAGTTCACTGATTAGATGCTGTTACCCATGAGCTTTATATACTCTTTCACTGGAAATAATGTAACATTCATTGTTTCTCTGTAAAGGTAAAATGCTTTTTACAACACTGTTACATTAAAATACCATACATTTTCATATCACCATTCTTTTGCTTCTTGTTGTCTGTTGTAATTTGTGATCTGTTAAAATAATGCGTAACACCGAAAGTATAATTAGAAAATAAAACAAATATATGTGGGAATTTGGAATTGAAAAGCTTATGTGTAACTTATCCAAAACCTAAAGTGAACCTGTGCTCTGTGAAGAGCAAGGCAGCAGGTTCACTTTAAAGCAACCCTATCACTATATCAAAATTTCCCAAAAAATGTGAAATCTTACTTTTTCTGCTACCCATGCTCCGATCCCCTGAAAACCACTGAAAAACTGACACTTATGGGAGTGTCCATTTCTGTGTTCTCTGCTGATCTCTGGTTTCTCCCACTGACCTTCATGACATTACTCTATCCTGTAGTGGTTGAACGTGATAGGAAAAAATCAAAAAGCGATGAGGGGACCACGGAGAACCATACACAGAAGACTTGGTTTCTCAACCGACCATTTCTTAGGATCATGTTAAGTATTCACATTAATCTTTTTACAGGTATGCCTTTTCTAGGAGATTTTGATAGGATTGCCTTAATGCCAGCCCTACCGGCTGCACATAGTTATCTTCTATTCACTTCCCTGCTGCTGTGTTTGGCCACTAGAATCAAACAGAGTGAACCTTGTTAAATGGAAAGCTCAACTTTCATGTAAAAAATAAATAAATGACTAATAAAGTATGAGAAATTGCTACATAAGCCATTTTGAAAGTTAATATTAAAAATTTCATTTCAATTTGCAGCCACTGAAATTTTCTGTAGCTGTCAAAAATGTCAAATCAATGTATTGTTCTAGAGGATGCCCCCAGAAAAGTCATTTCCTTTCTCTGTAAATTGGCTCACTAATTTTCTCAGATGTCTTCACTAATATACAAGTCAAAATTTAGGCATCCTCTGCGATAGCAATTCCAGTTTTGGTGAGATACTTCCTGAGGTTTAATTGCTTTTAAAGGGATGTGGACAATGCGGCTTTCCTCATCAGATCACTGAGATTGCTCAAGTGCATATATTAAAGGCTCACCCTCCCATTCTGGTATCAGACTGAAAAGGACACAATGAAATGAATAGTATTTTCTTCTGCACAAAAAAAGATAAATATCTTAAATACCTTGCAATGTATATAATTTACCCAGATATAATTGTTTCTCTCAACAAAAGTGTAATTACACTTTAAGCTCCAAGGCATTGCCTTATGTTTGCACCGAACTGAGAACCTTCCTTGCCCTCATTTGCTAGTGTTAAGTGTCTGGGTGGTCAATTGAGAAGCATCAGGGCTGTAATGTGGGAGAAAGGGGAGTGAATCAATGGAGCAATGGGAAGAGGAGTATGATCAAATGTTTGAACAATTCAATCAATTGTGGTTTGGCCAAACTTAACACAATTTTGAACCTCCAGAATTTGGAATTTCAGACCTGAAAGTCCTATTTAGATCATTGGGAAGGTGAATCAGGTTTAAAAGAGTGTGTATTACCAAGCAGCAAGTGTTGCAAAGCTTTCCAGAATGATTAGGGAAGCTCCTAGCAGCCCTGCCTTATGAGAATATGGTTAAAAAAAACATGAGCTACTTCTATTGAAAATTTTGACATATTTAAGGCAGTGACAGCCGTTGAAATAACCTTTGACCTTTTTTTTCTCCGAATCGGAATTACTAAAAATAGCACTGAAATTCAGATTTGACTCAGACGATCTGAATATATGCAATATGGTCTGAATCTAAAATCATCAACATTTGGGAATCAACTCTAATTGTAAGTATGTGTTATATTTGAAACCACTGTTAAAAAGGTCTTGTTTATTTACCCTGCATGGGAAAAGCACAGGATTAATTTAAAGGGATATCTTACAGGAAGCTGTTTTTAGTCAGTGCAACAATGCAATAAATTGCTCTCTAATGTATACCTGTGATCCATCTTTTATTACATGTTAACCTTAGTCTCAACCAGCTTGCACCTGATTGGCACTGCCTCAGATCTATGCTGTCTGTCAGTATGCTGTGTCACGAAACAGTACATTCAATTAATAATATATTGCTTTGATCATCACTGTGTTTCTGCTGCTTAAACACTGTAGAATAATTAAGAATACATTAAGAATAATTATGATATATTTGTGCTGATTTACTAAAGTAAAATTCACTTTCAAAAGGGAATTTTCCATTTTCAAGGGAATTTCCCTTAGTTTGGTGAATGAGGTGAAGCACTGCTAACTTTCATCATTCAATCATGTGCAAGCAAAGATTATGCACTTTACTGTCCTTGCATGTGATTGTATATTCAATGCAAAGAAAACTTTCACCAAATCGAATAAGTTAAGGAAACTTATCTTGTTTTGGGGTAGAAAAACAATTAAGTGAACTATGTACCTAATTTATTCATTTTATATTGGAAAGGCTATAATGTGAGTTGCCAGCTAATTACATTCTACTTTCTCGTTGTAACACCAGTATATATCTGGCACTATGAAATCCATGCAGGGACAACTTCTTGCCTGTTCTTCTGCTACCTGCACCTGCTATGGTGTCAAAGGAACTGAACTTAGTGATATCTACATTTAATTCTGACACACAGTATATGTATGAATGTCCTATCAGCATAAAAAAGATGTGCCAGCAATAAGTAGAGTTACAACTAAAGAAAGAGTTCATTTAAAGGATAATTACATTTTTATAATTATTATTTTTTTTATATACAATATGGAGTGTCATGTTAATATGACTAGTTTATTGTGTGTTAAAGTTTTGGGGTCCATTCACACTATTGCCCTGTGATAATGCATGTGTTACTGGTCACATTCCTGCAATGAAAAGTAACACGTGTTATGCAAGCTGGTATGATGTGGTGCCATTCATTCTGAATGGCACTCTGAAGTGCCTTATTAACAGATATGTGTGATGACATCAGCTCCACCCTCTGAATAATAATAGCTCAAAAAACAGATCTCAGTTAAGAACTTTTTTTTTTTAATTCCTTAGCTAGTATTATACAAATAGGCACAGAAGGAATTTGAATTCCCCGTGTGTATATGTGTACACCAAGACCCTATTGCTATTGGGTATGCATATAGAATGCTCATTTTTATTCAGATGAGTATCAGCTTTAAGTATAACCTTTCAACCTGTGTATATAAAGCTCTTTTATTTTGACAGTTGCCACTGCACAAGTGTTCCTATTGGAAGAGTTCCCTTGCATCCGTATTCCAGGGACAACTTCATTTTTTAGATTTCCCCTTTAAGTCATGCTGACAATGGTAAAGGCCAGACAGAGAGAGAGTGAATCTCCCTAGCTGGAATACAAATGGTAATAAAAACCTGATGAAGTTGCTAACCCTTCTTCATTTTATCCAAAAAAGAAAAAGTTTTGGCTTTAGATATACAGTACTGTAATTAACAAGATAGACCAAATTATTAGAGGCCCCTTTCACATATGCGGACTGTTTGTCTGTTTTTCATCCATCCGTTGATGGATGATCATCAATTTACATCCATTTTCATCCGCTTCCGTGAACATCCGTTTTTTTGGACAGATGAAAGCCTTATTTTTCATCCGTTAAAAAAACAGAACGGAGGATAAACGGATGCAAATGGACAAGCAGTCCATTGATGCATCAGTTTTTGCACTGGTTATTAGGAGCTGAAGTCCTAACAACTAGCCACTCATCTCTGCTGTCAGCGGGGATTCCCGCTGACAGGAGAAAGTTAACAAAAGGAAAAAAAATTGGACCAGCGGTGGATTTGTGGCAGAGAAAGGCAGGAGAAGAGAAGAGCAGTATACACAGTCAGGGGGCAGTATACACAGACAGGCTCCTTCACTTTCCGGGTTGACAGTCATTTTAATTGTAGTTGTCAGCTCTTTTTTTCAGTCCTGACATGAAATTAAACAAAGGGGCGGGGTCCCAGTGACATCACCTGGTGACCTCGCCCCTTTGTTTAATTTTGTGGTGGGCCTGAATGACAGCTCCTTTTTGGCGCTATAAAGTATAGAAAAAAGAGCCGTCAATTACATTTAAAAGCCGACAATGACAGTCAGCACCGGCAAGTGAGGGAGCTTGTCTGTACAGACTGCCCCCTCACTGTGTATACTGCTCTTCTCCTCTCCTGCCCCTCTCCTTGCACACACTGCCCCCCCCAAAGAGGACCTATCACGTATCTGCTATTAGATAGGGGACTATGTGATAGAACTAAATCATAAGTTAAAAAAAACAAAACATGAAAAGTAAAAAACTGGAGCCTCTACACCCCCACATACACAGGCATACATAAAAAATGCAATCATTGGGATGCCTACATAAAAGAAAAAATGGCAATTGTGCTACACGTGTGTTACATGTCACTGCACACACCAGAGTGAGATCAGTAAGTTTAGTACCAGAGCTCATGGGAACGCTAAACTAATGACCTGTAGGGGCTCTTAAAGCATCACCTATGGAAAATATACAGTATTGACATTTTTTTTTTTGGCCGTTTCACAGGTACACGCAGATACACGCAATTTTAATGCTTGACATGTTGGGTATCTATTTACTTGGTGCAACTTCACCTTTTATATTTTACAAAAAAAATTGTGCTAATATCACGTGACATAAAAATTTGGATCTATCGCAAATGTATTCTCTAGGTGGTGTCTGTTTTCATAAAATATACATACAGTTAGGTCCATATACTGTATATTTGGACACAGGTACAGTGTTCATACTTTTGGCTCTGTATGCCACCAGAATGAAATTAAAACAAAACAACCCAAATGAATTTGAAATGCAGATGTTCAGCTTTAATTCAAGGGGTTGAACATAAATATCAAGTGCAAATTTTAGGAACTGCAACCATTTTTATACACAGTCCCCCCATTTTCATGGACTTAAATGTAATTGGACAAATTAATATAATCATAAATAAAATGTTAATTTTTAATATTTTGTTAAGAATCCTTTACTGGCAATGACTGCCTGAAGTCTGGAACCCATGGACATTACCAAAGACTGGGTTTCCTCTTTTCTGATGCTTTGCCAGGCTCTAACTGAAGCTGTCCTTGGTTGTTCTTTGTTTGTGGGTCTTTTTGCCGTTAGTTTTGCCTTTAGCAAGTCAAATGCATGCTCAATTGGGTTGAGATCATGTGATTGACTCGGCCATCACAGAATATTCCACTTCTTTTCCTTCAAAAGCTCCTGAGTTGCTTTTGCAGTGTGTTTTGGATCATTGTCCATCTGTACCGTGAAGCGCCGTCCAATCAACGTTGCTGCATTTGGCTAAATCTGGGCTGACAGTATATCTCTAAACTCTGCAGAATTCATCCAGCTGCTTCTGTCTTCTGTCACATCATCAATAAACACCAATGACCCAGTGCCAGTGGAAGCCATGCATGCCCATGCCATCACACTGCCTCCACAATGTTTTACAGATGACATTGTGTGCTTTGGATCATGAGCTGTTCCAAGCCTTCTCCACACGTTTTTCTTCCTGTCATTTTGGTACAGATTAATTATCTATTATCTTTCTATTATCCATCCAAAGAATGCTTTTGCAGAACTGGTCTGGCTTTTTTAGATGTTTTTTGGCAAAGTCTAATCTGGCTTTTCTATTCTTCAGGCTTATAAATGGTTTGCACCTTGTGTTGAACCCACTGTATTTGCTCTCATGAAGTCTTCTCTTGAATGTAGACTTTGACAATAATATGCTCACCTCCTGGAGAGTGTCCTTCACTTGTCTGGATGTTGTGAATGGGTTTTTCTTTACCATAGGGAGGATCCTGCGATCATCCACCACTGTTGTCTTCCGTGGACATCCAGGCCTTTTTATGTTGCTGAGCTCACCAGGGTGTTCTTCTTTCCTCTGAAAATACCAAACTCTTGATTTGGCCACTTCTAATGTTGCTGCTATCTCTCTGATGGATTTGTTTTGTTTTTGAAGTCTTTCAATGGGCTGTTTCACTTGCATGGACAGCTCCTATGAATGCATGATGTAGGTTCACAGAAATAGATTCCAAATGCACATACCACACTTAGAATCAACTCCAGACCTTTTACCTGCTTAACTGATGAAGAAATAACGAAGAAGTAGCCCACGCCTGGCCATGAAACAGCTTTTGATTCAATTGTCCAATTACTTTTGGTCCCTTGAAAAAGGAGGGTGGTTAATCTTAAGAGCTGTAATTCCTAAACACTTCCTCCGATTTGGATGTACATAGCCTCAAATTAAACCCGAGAGTGTGCACTGTCAGCCCATATTAAGTATATAACTATAGTTGAATATATTTTGGTAAATACCTAAAAAAAATTGTGCCTGTGTTCAAATATATATAGACCTAACTGTATAATGGTATTTTTTAATCATGTAAACCAAAATTTGACTGAGGTGGTTAAGTGGATATAAAGAACTGATGTAAAAACTGATGAAAAACTAATGTAAACTGATGAAAAACTGATGTACACTGATATAAACTGATCTGTTTTTTTCTTTGAAAAAACATGACTGAACCGATGAAACAAATGGAAGTCCTGTGTGAAAGGGGCCTAAACATTACACATATACAAAACAAAAATCTTTTCACATATGGGTCTTACTTCAAAGCATGGCTTAATAATAATGAAAACAATTGCATTTAGCACAATGTAAATTATTTTGAATACATTGCATTTAATACCCATAATGACACAATTCATCTGGCAAGTCCTGTAAATAATTTTTAATTAAATGCATTGCCTGCTTTTAAATGACTTGCCTCATAAGACCATGCTTCATCTAATAGATATAAATTAGCTGCAGTGTAACTAAGTGTATTTTATTTATTAGATATTTCTTTTTACTTTGTCCCCTAATTGAATGATTACCATGTGTAACTTTCTATTATAAAAGGACATTTTTGCACAGCTACAGTGCTTTTTTCATTTTGTTTTTGCTTTATAATGGCTACTAATATCAATCCATTCATCAAGGCATAACAGGGTCCTGTACACTCTGAAATCACAAAGTGGCAAAAGTGGCATTTAACCAGTGTTCCCATCATGATGATGTTTTGATTAATAAATATAACACCTATAAATAATTCAACCTCAGTTTCTGAAACTGTGAGGGTTGTTATTTTTCAGATAAGCTGATCTACTAAATCACAATACAAAATGATTTGCTTATGCTAACTTTGCATTTAGATCAAAGACAGCCAATAGAAAGCATGCTATGTCTGTGTTTACCCACACTATTACATCATCCTGGCTGACAAATGAAACACAGAAATGAAACTACCCATTATTTATTTATTTATTTATTTATTTATTTTTATGATTTAGGCCTGCTCAGCTATGGAATGCTGAGAATGAGGAGTATAGGTCCTACTGCCAAATAATTCATTCACATATATAATAACATAGTATAATAATAATTTTTACCAATCAGGGTTGTTTGTGCCAGCACTGTTTTAAAATGGGACCTAGATTCAGTGGGACATCTGAGTCTCAACAGCTTCTATCTCTAGAACCGCCATCTGAAAAGTGACAACCAGGGTCCAGCTCTAATCCCAGGAGCTAAAATTTTCAGCTCCTGGGTTTCTGATTCTTCTGCAGATTGCTCCATAAGGATATGATGTGGAAGAGAATGTAAACACAATAGAAGGAAGTTCCAGACAGAATCTGGAATAGCTGTGCATAGTAACCAACTTGTTCAGTTAAACTTTGAAAATGAAAGCTAGAAGCTGATTAATTTCCTTGCACAGATTCTCCAGATTTTGTATACTCCAGTCTGAGTAAATTCCCCTCAATGTATCTGCAATGTGTTTACATCAGGAAAGTAGTGACATAAGGAGTAATGTTATTGCATTTCCTGTTAGTAGGGGGGCTTGGACAAAGCTATTGCAACTCTTTCCAGCCTCTCCGAGCAGCAATCGATCACTCTAATAATGACAATAGCCAGCAATAAATCACTATTAGATTTGATTTTTTGGTGCACAGCTGCCTAGGGGGCCTGGAATTGGTCTTCACTGACTATATCCAGCTCCACCCATAGACAAAGCATACAATTAATAAAAATATTCCTTTCAAAAATGAATCCCCAGGTTGCACAATGATGAATGATGATTTGAATGGCATTTGCATTCACTAGGCTAAGCAAGGAAATAAAATGTATTTATTTTTATTTATTTATTTATTACAGGTACTTATTTAGTTCCATTAATTTATGCAGCGCTTTATATATATACAGTATATTGTAAATTCAGATCAGTCCCTGCCCTCAAGGAGCTTACAAACTAAGGTCCCTAACTCACATTCATACATGCAAATTTAAGAACCAATTTGAACAGGATCTAATTGGGAGGACACCAGGGTACCCAGACGAAACCCATGTAGGCACAGGGAGAACATGTAAACTTCAGGCAGGTAGTGTCATGGTTGGGATTCGAACCGACAATATTTATGTATTCACAATTTAAGCCCTGTCCTTAAAAAAAAATGTATAATACATTACACTGAAAAACTCTAATAAAAGTAACGTGCAAAAGCGAGACATCACCAACATTTAAAAAAAAATAACAAAAATGGGAGCTATATGATAGAAAAGGTCAATGAACTGAAGTGGAATGGACACCTCTAAATATTATTACTATTATTATTATTATTATTATTATACAGGATTTATATAGCGCCGACAGTTTACGCAGCGCTTTACAACATTAGGGCAGACAGTACAAGTACAATACAATTCATTACAGGAGGAATCAGAGGGCCCTGCTCGTTAGAGCTTACAATCTAGGAGGGAGGGTCAAGTTATACAAAGGGTAATAGCTGTGGGGGATGAGCTAATGGAGAAAATAGTGCAGTTGTTAGATGGAGGCAGGATAGGCTTCTATGAAGAGGAAAGTTTTCAGGGATCGCCTAAAAGTGGATAAAGTTGGAGACAGTCTGACAGATTGGGGTAGGGAATTCCAGAGGATGGGCGAGGCTCGGGAGAAGTCCTGGAGGCGGATATGGGAGGAGGTGATGAGGGAGCTAGAGAGCAGGAGGTCTTGGGAGGAACGGAGATGGCGATTAGGTTGGTATTTTGAGACTAGGTTAGTGATGTAGCTGGGGGCAGAGTTGTGGATGGCTTTGTAACTTATTGTTAGTATTTTGAATTTAATTCGTTGGGCGAGTGGTAGCCAATGGAGGGATTGGCAGAGAGGGGTAGCAGACACTGAGCGGTTTGTAAGGTGGATGAGTCTGGCAGCAGCATTCATGATGGACTGAAGGGGGATAGTCTGTTTAAAGGTAAGCCAATGAGAAGTGAGTTGCAGTAGTCAAGGCGAGAGATAACCAGGGAGTGAATCAGGAGCTTTGTGGTTTCATTGGTCTAAATAGTTCATAATTCATCTAAATAGTCCTTTTTTAACAAAAATGATGTCATCCCATGAAATTTTATAATGTTTTTTACTGTGAAGTAAAAGGAGAGGCATAAGCCATTTTATTTATGACAAACTTGCACATACTGCTTCAACATTGCAGTACAGTGCCTTGAAAAAGTATCCATACCCCTTGAAATGTTCCACATTTTGTCATGTTACAACCAAAAATGTAAATGTATTTTATTGGGATTTTATGTGATAGACCAACACAGTGGTAAATTAATTGTCGGTTCGAATCCCAACCATGACACTACCTGCCTGAAGTTTACATGTTCTCCCTGTGCCTAAATGGGTTTCATTTGTGTACGCTGGTGTCCTCCCAACTGGATCCTGTTCAAGGGGTATTAATACTTTTTCAAGGCAGTGTATATAATATATCATGGTATTCTTGTGTGCATCACTGCCTACACAAAAATGTATGCAGAGATAAGAGTAACATAACATTTACAGATGTAAAATTATATTCAGTTAATGCATACTGTACATGTCAGGCAGGGAAAATGTGGTCTTCTAATATACTGCTAAACCACTAATGAATCGTTTTGACAAATATGCAAATGATTTTCCCTTTTTTCTCCCAGGGCTACATTAAGATTCTTATGATTCTGAATGATAATGATGCTATGATTTTATAATTTCTCTCTGCCAATTTCTCTCCACACCAAGACAAAGAGAAATCTACATGTTTTGTTCATAAATATCTGGATCAAAACACTGGAAATACAAGAACAACAATTTTAATTTAACCAGGGTTGCCAGGATGCATAATGCAGCTCTAAAGATTTTGTTTGAAAGCAACTACATCCATGCATTGTTCAAAGCATAATCAACACAAGGCTATCATTAATCCCACATTGCAAGCCCCAGGCCTTATTTATTAGACTGTCTAAAGCACAAACTATTTTGGTTGCACCTTGTAAAATCATATTCTCACTTTTATTCCCCTAAAAGGAATTTAGGAAAATGTGTGCCAGAATTTGACTAGTCGCTATTGGCATAAATAACAGCGTTTATTTTTATTTTTTCACCATCTTTCCTCTGGTCTTTTTTCTGACCTGAGGTTGCTACATCTCATGGACTGGATATGTTCATGTTACAATGCTGCTACTGTTTTACATGTTGTTATATTGCCTTATAATCGATATGTAACCCTTGCACCATGGAATTCCCTACCTAATATATGCTATGATATTTTTCACATGCTTACTCACCAGGTTAAGTTGTTATGGCGCTAAAGTTCTTTACTTGTAATGTAAAAGGTTTAAACTCTATTCAAAAAGATGGCTGGCTTTGAAAGAGTTTAAATCTTCCAAAGCTGATGTAATCCTGGTCCAGGAGACCCATTTCCGTCCTTTGGGTTCCCTTAAGTTTGCCAGCAAACATTTCCCAACATCATTCATGGCTTCCAACCCATCTGGGAAAGCAAGTATAGCGGTCTTAATTAATCGCTCTTGTCCCCTGTGAGTTAAATCCTCATACTTGGACCCCCATGGCAGATTTATTATCCTGGACTGTTTGTTTCTCTCCCAATATCTTACTATAGTTAATGTATATGCTCCCAATTCTGGACAGGTCCACTTCCTTCCCACCATGTTTGACACCCTGGACAAATTCTCCCAACCCTTTATAGTGATTGGCAGAGACTTTAATATGACCATGTCTCCCAGTAAAGACAGACGTGTATTATTTCCTTCCACAACCCAATCCAAGTCTGATCGCCTCTCCAAATAATTTCGTAAACTCATTAGAGCCAAAAATCTTTTAGATACCTGGAGGATCAAACAATACACATTCTATTCACATCCTCACAAACTCTACTCCAGATTAGACCACTTCTTTATCCCCTCACCCCTCCTGACTTCCGCAGTTTCCTCTGAAATCAACCCCATAACCTGGTCAGACGACTCCTCAGTACATCTAGATTTAGCCCTGTCCTCCACCTCCCTTAAGACTTGTCATTGGTGTCTCAACTAGACTTTTCTCCAAATCCCTGAAGCCAGAGACCAACTATCCAATAGCCTTGCTGAATAATAGTAGAATACAGGGTATGTTGGGTATTGCAAATGTGTATGTGTATCATGAGAAATACAATATTGTATCTGTAAACAGTAGTATGGGATATGGCAATAAATATTATAGAATTTTTAATCTTTAAACAATATCGATATGGTTGTAAGTCCTTGAAGGCAAGGAGGGAGAAGCAATTTTAGTCTAAATGACTAGGAATGTGAATCCTGTAAATAATAGCAAATACAATCAGTGACAGATCGGAACTGAAATATGAACAGATATATGTATATAAACAGGAATATAAGGATAGTCATACTTATCTATAAGTAATAGATGTACATGTAGTCAGACAAATGTATAGGAGGGATATATTATGTTAAGATACTTTAATTTAATTTAGGATGGGGAAGATATAGTGAGGGGGGGGGGTCTGAAAGGGGAGTTAGTTGGATGATATTATTTTATAATTTTCTGACATAGTGAAGATGAACCAGAGTTTGCATCTTTGTTGAAATTGTGAAGTGTTTTCCCTTTTTATGGCTATTATTTCTTCCATTTCATAAATTGATTTTCACTATATTTCATGTGTGAACAATGTTGATAATTGATTTTACAGCAATAGCTGCTAGAGTGGCAGCAAGAGAAGCACTGGCAAAGCCACCTGTTTATTTGGACCAATCCTAATTCTGAATGTTAATATTTTGTACCCCTCTTCCAGGCTTTGTAGAAGTGATTCTTTTTTTTATCATTTTTGTTTCTTCCTATTCACTGGAAAAGTGACTGCCTGGTGCCTGAAGCTATAATTTGCCTATGGCAGGAGTAGGGGCTAAATTAATAAACTAGGATTCTCTTTAATCACAAATCCATTGCTGAAGAAGCAGGCACATTAGACTTTACACAATCTTTTCCTAATATTCTTGATCTATTCACTAAAGTGCTGATAATACATTTCCTATATTACTATGACATTTTCAAAAGACTTACTCCTGTTTTCTTTAGCAATCCTGTTGGTGCTCTTTATTTTTTTTTAAATAGGCAGTAATCAAACAAAATTTGTTTAAAAACATACTTGTCGGGGAAAATAATCAGTTTCACTTAGGAATCATTAAAACTAGTGCAGCTGCAAAGTGCATCCAAATACATCAAAATGCATGAGTGAATTTGATGCTTTCTATACATCTTGAAGCACTCCATTTGATTGACTTCAATGGAAAATACACATTAATGGAAAAAAAATCCCGGCTAACCTATTTTTTTTAACATGCATTAGTTCATCGCACTGATGTGAGCTAAGGATCATTCAAAACAATATATTTTGAAGATGAAATGCATTATAGCAGTGCTGGAAACTGCATCAAAGTGTACCAAAAGCACACAAGTGTGAAAGAGCACTTAATAAATGTTAACACATAGGGCCATTAGTGTATCCAACTCTAATGAGATGTTTACCTTCATGTGCTATGCAGCATTTAGAAACTGATGGGTTGCTAAGACTAACACCATATATTCATCCTCTATTTTTAAATGAAAGTTTCAATCTATTATTATGGAAGACCCATATGGTGTCAGGGAAGCAGACCATTCCTCTTCTTGCTTGTCTCTGGAGTCTGACCTATTTACTTTTTTATATGCTAGTGTTTCTGGTATTTAGGAAAATCAATGTGGCTGTTAGCCAAGATACAGATTCTAGGGCCAACAAAAGGTTACAGATTCACATAATGTGACCTTCTAGCTTTTTTCAGATGACCCTTGCAATACATATTTCATTCTACTTTACCTATACTGACATGCTTCTTTGTAATATATTCTGTCTTATGTTAATCTGATGCATGGTTCAGTCCAGAGTGTTATAAGTGCACTATAGATGATCATCCTGTAGTAAAACACTGCATTGTATGTGATGTTTCAATCAAAATATTTTAAATGGTAATTAAGTACAAAATCTCTGTCTGTTAAACTACACAATTGTATGGTATTTGTATTAAGTGTAAATGTAAAATATTGGAATCGAGAGCAACATTGTCTTATAATATATTATGTGCAGTTTTATATTTTTGCAGTTATTACATGGTTGACATTATATGTAAATGATACTATTACTGTTTTCTGGCTAGTAAAGGAAGCCTGTCCTAGAGAAGTCTGGGAGTGATCGGACTTAAGCCTTTCCTAACTCCCTGGGCAGCCTGTTACACTAAAACTCACTAACACAGACTTTATTGTAACACGGTGCAGTACAATAACAAGACAAAGGGGTTGATTTACTAATACTGGAGAATGCTAAATCTGGTGCAGCTGTGCATGGTAGCCACTCGGCTTCTAACTTCAGCTTGTTCAATAAAGCTTTGACAATAAATCCTGGAAGCTAACTGGTTTCCATGCAGAGCTGCAATAGATTTTGCACTTTCCAGTTTTAGTAAATTAACCCCATAGTGTGCACCCCAAAAGTAGACACTTGCCTGCACACTGCTAACAAATCCATCAAGGGAGGATAATTTGGGTTCCATTTGGCTTTTTGATGTGAGGAGGCTGGAGGAGCTCTGGAGGAATATGTTTGCTTTTAAATCCTTTATGATCACTCTTTATGTTAAGGTCATAACCATCTGGTAAGTCTTTTGTACACATTGTGTGGTGTTCAGCATATTATCTGTGAATTGAATATCTCTTTACTGGGGCCAACAAGAGGATTGATGCAAGACTGTGCAATTTTCCTTTTCAAAAGAAGTTTATTGAGTATACAATGTTATAAAGATACATAAAGATACATAAAGTAAGTTTACAAGGATCTATAAAGTAAGCTCATTGTTTTACAGTAGGGTTTATATAGGTAAATATCATGAAATTTCAAATATTAAACATTGGGTTCACGTAAACCTAAATTAAAGATATATATCATTTCCTTAGTTACTTTTGTAGGTATTTAAATGATTTATACCTACTATACATATTGTTTACAAGTAGAGTGTATATAGGTCAAATAAATTCTGATAATGAGCTTTAATCGTAAGGTGGAGAAAAGGAAAGAGAAAGAAGAAAAAGGGTTGAAAGGTAGAGGTATGGTCCACAAGGTTGTCCCGCTCATCAGTTTATTATTCTTTTTAGTTCTCTTTGAAGCCTTAGAATGGGTGTCTCTGTAAGTCATTTAATCTGTTACCATGGCAACAGGACAGAGTCATTGAAATTTGACAGGAACTGTTGTTTTATCCAAGGATGCCAAAGTTTTTCAAATTTTGGAATTTGATTTTGATCGATGGCTACCATCTTAGCATGGGACATTGTATTATTCATTCTGTGAATTGTTTCTGCTAGTACCAATGTAGGAGATTTCCATGCCTTGGCCACTGTTTGTTTTGCAGCCGTTATTAGTTGGATCATAAGTTTGAATTGAGAGAGTGTTAACCATTCCGGTTTTAGATTAAGTAAAGTTAAATATGGATCTGGTTGTATTATTTTTTTAAATATTTTAGATGCAATCAAGAAGACTTCCTTCCAGAAGGTTTGAATTACTGGGCACCTCCACCATATGTGTAAATATGTGCCTATTTCTGGGCATCCTCGAAAACAAAGAGTTGAGGTATTAGGTGAATATTTTGCCACTCTAGCGGGTACAAGGTACCAGCGAGTTAGGACTTTATAATTTGTCTCCAGTGCTAAGATGTTGGGTGAAGATGACTTAGATGTGAGCCATATATTAGACCAGTCCGTGTCTTCTAAAGTTCGTCCCAGGTCCTCCTCCCACCTCTGAACGTAAGAGGGTCTATTAAGATTTGGTACTCCATATAATTGATTATAAAGTGATGAAATTGTACCTTTAGCAAATGGATCTTTTGTACAGATTGATTCAAAAATGGATAATTGGGATAATGGTGTATCCCCCTTTAGGAATGGTGTATAGAAATTTTTGATTTGGAGATATCTAAATATCTCAGAGTTTGGTAGATCATATTTTTCTCTAAGCGATGGGAATGAAAGGAATGATTTAGATGCTATGAAGTCATTTAGTGTCTGAATGCCTGATGTTGTCCAAGCTTTAAAAGAATTTGGGTAGATCCATGCCGGATAAAAGGCCGGATTTCTGATAAAAGAAAGGAGAGGATTGTGTGGAGATTGTAACTGATATTTGGTTTTTAGTTTATCCCAGAGAGATAAGAAGTGTTTAGTTATGGGATTATGAATTTTAAAGCGGTCTTTAGGATCAAGCCATAATAAATTTGATATTAATAGAGGGTCATTTTCTGAAGCCTCTATAAATACCCATAATGGGATTTCCTGTTTTGCATGGTATTTGGACAGGCTGGCCAAATGTGCTGCTCTGTAGTAGTTAGTAAAATTAGGGTATCCCAGGCCTCCTTTATTTTTGGGAAGATGTAGTGTGTGTATAGGTATACGTGGTTTAGAAGAGCCCCATATAAACGAAGTTGCTCTTTTTTGTACTATTCTCAAAAAATAGGAAGGAATTGGAATAGGGAGGACTCTGAATAGATAAAGCAATTTGGGTAGAATAGTCATTTTGATTGCATTAATCTTCCCTATCCAGGATAAAGGAAGTTGCGACCATTGTTTTATTAGATTTGTGATCTGTCTTAATACAGGAGGATAATTGGTTGAGAATAAGTCAGAATTAGATGCTGTTAAATGAATTCCAAGATATGGGATTGATTGTTCTGCCCATGTGAATGGGAGTGCAGCCCTAGCCGGGATCAATTCCATGTTTGTGAGTGAAATATTAAGCACTAGGCATTTCTTAGGATTAATCATAAGGCCGGATAGGGCTGCAAATCCATCAAGAGCTGGTATTAAGTTAGGACCAGAGACCTGTGGTGATGATAGAAAAAGTAATATATCGTCTGCAAATATACATAATTTGTGTGTAATACCTCCTACTTCAATGCCAGTTATAGTTTGGTTTGTTCTGATGTATTGGGCCATGGGTTCGAGTATAAGGGCAAATAATAAGGGAGATAATGGGCAACCCTGTCGGGTACCTCTTTCGATATTAAAGGCTTCAGATTTGTATCCAGCATATTTTATATAGGCTTTGGGTTTATTATATAATGCTTTGATCCATGTTAAAAAGTGGGGTCCAAAACCCCATTTTTGTAATGAATATTGCATATATTGCCAGGATACTGTGTCAAATGCCCTCTTAATATCGAGAGATAGAAAACATAAAGGGATTTTCCGTTTTTTAGCAATATGTGCCAATAACACTGCCCTGCGTATATTATCGCCAGAAAGGGGTTTTGGGATCATACAAACAATTGCCATTAGTGTTTCTTGCCGAAAAGAATGTCCATCTAGAAGTTTGTTAAAAGTTTCAGTGAGAATGGGAGAGAGTATTTCTGAGAATGTTTTATAGTATAAAGCCGAGTAGCCGTCTGGGCCTGGTCTTTTGTTAAGTTTTAGGTCTTTTATGGCGTTAGCAACTTCATCTATAGTTATAGGCTCATCCAAACTGCTTTTTTGATTCTGAGATAACTCAGGTAAGGTTATTTTTGAGAAGAAGGATTCAGCTTCTGTAGGATTAAATTCATTGTTTGTCTTGTATAAAGTTGCGAGATGTGAGTGAAATTTATGGACTATTTTAACTGGATTACAAGTGTAAACATTTTTTGATAATTTCAAACGTATTGGTTTGAAAGATTTGTTAGTTGAATTTAATGCCCGAGCCAAATGTGTACCTGGTTTGTTTGTATTCATGTAGAAATTGTGTTTGGAGCGTTTGAGGGATTTATCAACTGACTCAGTGAGAAATAGATCGTATTCCAATCTAGATGTTTCCAGATGAGATTTTGTACTCTGAGATGGATTATCTTGAAATGATATGTAGGCTGCATTAAAATTGAGTTCTAGTTTTTTTGCTAGATTTTTGCGTTCCCGTTTAAATAGTGCCATTTGTCTTTGTATTGTACCACGCAAGACAGGCTTATGAGCTTCCCACAGTGTTATTGGGGAGATGTCTGTTGTGTTATTAATTGATATGTATTCCTTTAAAGCTTGTTCAATGGCCATCTGATGTAGTGGGTGTTTGAGCATTATGTCCGGTAAGTACCACGTTGGGTCATGCGCTTTTGGTATGGCTGAGGCTATAGTAGTGTATACTGCATTATGGTCAGACCACGGAATCGGAATTATATCTGATGCAATAATTTCTGGTATCATTCCTATTGTTAGAAAAATATGATCTATTCTGGTGAAGGTTTGATGAGGGTGCGAGAAATAAGTGAATTTCTTTTTCATTGGGTTACTTTCTCTCCATGAATCTACCAGATTGTATTTGGAAAGAAGTTGAGAAAAAGGTAATCTAGAGGTTATTTTGGATGGTGTAAAAGGTGATTTATCTAGAAATGGGAGGAGGACCTGGTTCGAATCCCCACACATTATCACTGTTCCTATTTTGTGTGTATTAATCACTTGTAATATATGTGAGAGGAATGGTGTAGGTTGTTTGTTAGGAGCGTAGTAGGAAATCACCGTGATTGCTGTATCCATTATATAACCCATGAGTATCAGGTATCTACCTTCTGGGTCTTTAATTTCTGATGATAAGGTGAATGGTGTGGATCGGTGAAATGCAATTAGAGTTCCCCTTTGCTTGGTACAGGCAGAAGCCGTGTAAATTTGTTGATAAAAAGGAGAAATATATTTTGGAGTAGAATCTTTGGTGAAGTGTGTTTCTTGGAGGCATACTATGTGAGCCTTCTTGTTATGGAAAGTACGGAAGGCTTTGGTCCTTTTTTGAGGGACATTTATTCCCTGAACATTCAGGGAAAGTATATTCAGTGGTGCCATGGCAATAGATCAAATAGTTTTAACTTACTTTTTGTTATGCAGAGCTGACTGCGCAGATCAACCTGTGTGGACTGAAGAGATGAATAGATAGAAAAGAAACCAGTGAATTCTGGAGTAAAGAGTAAACAAAAAACATATGAGATTAGATGATACATTGTATAAATTATTTTTTGCAAGTAATCACAATTTACCCGTGAAAGAGAATAAATATCTCTCTCAGGGGAATAAGTGCCTTCGTCACACTCCCACATAATATGGTTGGGAGAATGAGGAGGGCTAATGGGGGTACACGGATCTTCCGCTTACAGGAGAGAAGTGCTATGTCAAAAGACATCAAAATGATGTTTCATTAATTGGAGTGCAGAATATAGTTTTTGTTGAAATTATTTATTCCAGGGTGGTTGTATATGGTTAGTCTTGCCCTAGGCTAAATAATTCAGTTAGAAAAGTACTGTTAATAACTTTGGTATTGATGAAGATAGTTTGAATTATTTTGGGATTTTAACCCTTTTAGAGTAAACAATTACATATTTTATTCATATGTAACTGTTTAGATATGTTAACTCATAAAATTGAGGTTGTATTGCTTCAGATTAGAATAAACAAAAACATAATTCTAGGAACCAGTTAGGTAATAATATATTTGTTTTAAGAAAATAAAGAAAAAGCTTCCATTACTTCTGGATTATTGAACATATTTGTCCTAAAAAGTAATAAATCTATTGTTATTACCTGATAATATATAACTGAACAAGAATTTCCTTATTTCACTTATATATTCTAAGGCTATATGAATCAGAAGTAATAAGAAATATAACTGGAATGTAACATGATCCCACACAGTGTGTGACTATCAGAATGCAGTTACATTCAATTATAAATATAGGTTTTTTATAGAGAACCATCTCTTAGTATAATAAATGAAGAGATATCAGGAATTAGGATGTCAGTCCATTGAATCTTCTTGGTCCATGGATGATGTGGCATAACGGCCTCTTTTGTGAGAATGATGATTCCCATTTTGTTCTGAAATTTTCTGGGTGCTGCCTGAAGGTGAAGATGACGCCATTCTTCTGCGTGTGGGAGTGTTGCTGCTTGTGGGTTCTGTCAGATTTAATTTTAAAAGGGTTTGTTGTAGTTCATCTGCTGATCTGCTTCTGTAAATTGTACCTTGGTAGTTAAATCTGACTGAAAAGGGGAAGCCCCATTGATACATAATGTTGTGGCGTTGCAGTTCCATTAGTTGGGGTTTCATGGATCGTCTTTTAGTAATAGTAAGTTGGGATAGGTCAGCAAAAATTTGATAATTGTGTCCTTGAAAATTAAGTTCCTTTTTTTCTCTTGCAGCAATTAGTATTTGTTCTTTCGTTCTGTAATAATGAAATTTTGTGATTATATCACGTGGGGGTCCATCTTTCTTTTTGGCTGTGAGGGCTCTGTGTACTCTGTCCAGTTCTAAACGTTCAATAGGGATATCTGGCTTTAGTTCTTGTAATAGAGCAGTAATAGTAGATTGCAGGTCTGTCACAGTTTCAGGTATTCCCCTTATGCACAAGTTTGAACGTCTGGCTCTATTTTCGTAATCTCCGAGCTTAGTTTGAAGTATTAAATTCTCTTTTTTTAATTGTTCCAATTCTGTTATATTTTCTTGGGTTGTAATTTCAATTTCATCCATTTTTATTTCTAAGGCTGCGGTGCGTTTTCCCAGCTCTCTTATTTCTTTGGTTAGGCTTTTTGTTATTTGGTCTGAGGTTTGTTTTAAAGCCTTATAAAGCATCTTTTCAAATTGTAATAATATTACTGGGGATACTGAGGAGGCTTGTGGAGAAGTTTGTGAGAGGATTTGTTCTGTATCTGACTCAAATGGAGAGTCTTGCTGTGACATTTTCTGTCTGTGAGAGCGCCCTGATGCTGTATCTTGTGAGGTGACTGGAGCTGCTTCAGCTGCAGTGAGTGCCTGTGAGCTCTTTGTGAGGTGATTTTTATTTCTGCCACGGCTTCCTCCTTTTGAGCCTGCAGGCTCCGCTTTGTCCTTCTCTTCTCTCCTCAGCGGTGTGGAGCTCTAACAATGCATGTCTGCTCTGCTAGGCTCCGCCTCCTGCCCCTCCGACTGTGTAATTTTCAACTTTATAAAGTATCTGTATGAAATTTTGTATTTTACCCATTACAGGGTGTGTGTATAGAGTATAGACACTTGTTACACAAGTTCATACATGGGCTTTTTATTTTCACTTTAGATGTACATGATTACCACATGCAGATGTGGGATATATTGTTCCATGTATGTATTTTGCATTAAATCTTTTATATTTTTCATTGCACTTGATTTCAAAGTATTGTACTGTATATTTGATTATTAATTTAATTTAACACACGTAGTGCCACACTTTGTTAGCTTAATATTTGTATATCTTTATATATCTAATATAAAAATATAGTGTAGGTTGCTCTTGTTTGAGTCTTTTGAGCCTGAGTGTGGATCATTTTTTAAAAAGGTATATAGGTAAGTGTAAACTCTAATGCCCTGTACCCACGGTCGGACAGTGATTGGACATTCCGACAACAAAATCCATGGATTTTTTCTGACGGATGTTGGCTCAAACTTGTCTTGCATACACACGGTCACACAAAGTTATCAGAAAATCCGATTGTTCTAAATGCGGTGACGTAAAACACGTACGTCGGGACTATAAACAGGGCAGTAGCCAATAGCTTTTGTCTCTTAATTTATTCTGAGCATGCGTGGCACTTTGTGCGTTGGATTTGTGTACACACGATTGGAATTTCCGACAACGGATTTTGTTGTCGGAAAATTTTATAGCAAGCTCTCAAACTTTGTGTGTCGGAAATTCCAATGGAAAATGTGTGATGGAGCCTACACATGGTCGGAATTTCCGACAACAAAGTCCTATCACACATTTCCCGTCAGAAAATCCGACCATGTGTACAGGGCATAACAATGAACTTTTCTACTCACTTCCCCTTTCCCTATAAACTTAATCACTTGACCTCTGAAATATTTACCCCCCTTCATGACCAGGCTATTTTTTGCGATACAGCACTGCATTATTTTAACTGACAATTGCGCAGTTGTGCAACGCTGTACCCAAATAAAATGTTTGTCCTTTTTTTCCCACAAGAGCTTTCTTTTGGTTGTATTTGATCACCTCTGCTGTTTTTATTTTTTGTGCTATAAACAAAAAAAGACAGACAATTTTGAAAAAAACAAAACAATATTTTTTACTTACTGATATAAAACCTATCCAATAAAGAAATTGAAAAAAATCTAATTTCTTCATCAATTTAGGCCAATATTTATTTATTCTGCTACATATGTTTGGTAAAAAAAAAAACGTATATTGATTGGTTTGGGCAAAAGTTATAGTGTCTACAAACTATGGGATATTTTATTTTTTTAAATTTTTGTTAAATCTTTTCACTAGTAATGGTGGCGATCAGAGGGACTGCAATATTGTGGTGGACAGTCGGACACTAACTGACACGTTTGACACTTTTTGGGGACCAGTGATGCTATTACAGTGATTGGTGCTAAAAATATGCACTGTCACTGCACTAATGACACTGGCTGGGAAGGGGTAAACATCAGGGACAATCAAAGGGTTAACTGTGTGCCTGACCAGTGTTTAAGTGTACTGTGGGAGGTGAGATTACTAAGGGAAGGAATGGATCCATGTCCCTGCTTTGAACACAGGATCCATGCCTTACCTACATGCAGTGCCACCTTGCAGCCGTATAAGTTGTATGGGCAGCAAATGGTTACGTTGATGAGAAAAGAGGAAGATCTTCTGTAGTCCTGCTCTAAGATTACAACACTGTTTCTCCATAGATACAGTGTGGTGAGTGAGCAGTGTCATTGTAGGAGAGGAAGTGTGTTAATTGCAGGGTCATCAGTTTAAAATTAATTTAAAAAGCCTAAAAAGGCATATCCTTGAGGACTAGCACTAGCAAGCTGCAGTAAATAGCATTTTGTTCTATAGTTGGCAAAACACTTTAAAAAAACCTAACAACATGTGATCTTTTTTACCTTCCAAAACAAGTTAGCAACAAAGCAGTTCTCATATTTCTATTCTAATGTGTATGCATTGGGGTTAATTCACCAAAAGTGGAAAGTACAAAATCTGGTGCAGCTGTGCATGGCAACCAATTAGCTTCTAACTTTAGCTTGTTCAGTTAAGCGTTGACAAATTACTATGCAGAGCTGCACCAGATTTTGCTCTCTCCAGTTTTAGTAAATCAAACCCATTGAGTATCAATTTAGGCTTGAGGTTTTTTTGTTGTTGTTACATTTACAGTATATTGTTATATATAGGGATAAAGTGAACATTCCTTCCAATTATATATATATATATATATATATAATATATATATAGATAGATAGATAGATAGATAGATAGATAGATAGATAGATAGATAGATAGATAGATAGATAGATAGATAGATAGATAGATAGATAGATAGATAGATAGATAGATATAGATATATCTAGTATATCTAGATAGATAGATAGACAGATAGATAGATAGATAGATAGATAGATAGATAGATAGATAGATAGATAGATAGATAGATAGATAGATAGATAGATAGATAGATAGATAGATAGATAGATAGATAGATAGATAGATAGATAGATAGATAGATAGATAGATAGAGATATATCTATATATCTATATAGATATAGATATAGATATATCTATATCTATATAGATATCTATATATATATATATATAGATATCTATATAGATATATATAGATATCTATATATATCTATATATATATATATATATATATATACCGTATATACTAGTACGTGATTTTGTTCATGATATTAAAATTAGCAAAATTTGTGTAAAGTTATACTTGAAGTTTAAATATAATCATCACAAACTAATCTGCATGCATAATTATTTGTAAATGCATTGGTTATGCCCAGGTGTTGAGAGATTGTTTTTATTTACCACACAAATTGCTTTGGCTGGCTATAATGACCCTGCTGAGAACCAACTGCAATATGTGCTACAGTGTGATCTAATAAAATTAATCAGTGCTGCAAGATCTCATAACAAAACTAAACATGTAAAAAAATCTGTTTAGAAATGTGCTAGAGCTGGACAAATGTCCCTGGTCTGTTTTTTTATGTCTTTATATTTAATGGTGTAAAAATTGAATGGTACCCTGTTGCCCTCAGATTTTCCAGATGTAACAGGACACTTGTCTTGAGAGCCAAATGATTTGATAGCTGTGTGGTGAAATGAGACTGAAAACTGAGGAAGAAGACAACATGTAGATATTAGATGTTTTGTATCAAAACACTGGTGTTTGCTGAAAAATTATCCAATGTTAGGTCAGCATTTCCACGTTTCCCCAAAAATCATATTTAGGATAAAATATTCTTACATGGCTATTATAAGGGCAATGGACTTTTTGTCTCCTCAGTTTGCGGAACTTTTAAATGTGGAAGTTGGAACCGATGTGACCATATTTATTCATTAAAACAAAAGAGAATGCCTAACCTCTCTTAAAAATCTAGCCAACCGTTTCACAGTTGTTTAATGTTTTGTGAATATAATGCATTTTATGTAGGCATATTCAAAAGGGAATTCCATGAAGGAAGTATAACCATAAGATATTTGCGATGGGGACCTTCATTCTCTGAATTCCCTTCACTTTCGGACAAATCATACATTGACCATAACAGGTCTGAATTATTTGCCCTGGATCATATTGATGGAGAGTTTAACAATTTATAGCTCAAATCTGAATGCAAATAGATATACAGTATAAACTTTGTATAAACCAGGGCATCAAGCTTTGTTTTGTTTTTGTGACGCTAAAAATAGATATGTACTAGTTGATATATCCAATATGATTTCTTTGCTTAATATAGCGTATGATTAACCACTTACTTACTGGGCACTTATACCCCCTCCCTGACCAGGCCAATTTTCAGCGCTCTCACACTTTGAATGACAATTGGGCGGTTATGTAACACTGTACCCATATGACATTTCTATCATTTGTTTTCACACAAATAGAGTTTTCTTTTGGTGGTATTTAATCACCACTGTTTTTTTGCTAAACAAAAAAAAAGACTGATTATTTAGAAAAAAAAGTTTTCCTTATTTTGTTATAACATTTTGCAAACAGGTATTTTTTCTCCTTCACTAATGAGCAATGATGAGGTGGCACTGATAGGCTGCACTGATGAGGCGGCACTGATAGGCATTGATTGGTGGCGCTGATGGGCACTGATAGGTTGCACTGATGGGCACTAATAGGCGGCACGGTGAGGTGGCACTGATGGGAACTTATAGGTGGCACAGAGAGGTGGCACTGATAGGCAGCTGATAATAGGCACTGATAGGTGGCATTGGTGGGCACTGACAGCTGGCACTGGTGGGCACTAATTAGCAGTACTGATGGGCACTGATAGTTGGCACAAGTGGGCACTGATTAACAGCACTGGAGGGAACTACCAGCACTGGTGGGCACTGTAGGGAACCGATGATGCTCTAACAGAAGCCGGTGAACAACTTTCTTCTTTTCTTCAAGCTGACTTCTGTTTACTTCCACGATCAGCTGTCATTGGCCTTTTACAATAATCAGTGATCAGCCGAGTCACAAGGACTTGGTGATCACAGAGCGCGCTGCCAGCAGTGCAAGAATAGGAGGTCATCCATGTACGCCCTCACGGCATTTTAAGCCCACGCTGTAGCCGTCTTTTGCACTGGGAAAGTTAAACAATCCACCAATGAGTAAATGGAATGTTGGGAAAAATGTGGAGAATCTCTCAGGTATTTGGAGAGTCTTAAATAAATTGTGTATTTAGATAATGGGAGAAACACTTAATAATTATTTGTTGTATATAATATAATTTAGGAAGTTTGAAGGGATTGCGTCTCAAGCAAATGGAACCTTTATTTGTTAATAAAGTTACAGTATATGTATATATTGTAGGCTAAGAAATATTTTAAAACAAAGAGAACTGCAGCGAAAAGTTTGATGAATGTGTATTGTGTGTTTTGTAAAAAAGGAAAAGAAAAAGAAAAATGTAATAAAGATGATCTGATTTATCTTTTATAGTGTTAATATACAAGGGGCGCTTAAGTCAAACCTGGACTTTTAATTTTACAGGTATAAAAAGGGATGTTAGCATTGTGGTACTACATGCAGTAGTAAGTGACAAGTGTGTTTTATTACTGATAAGCGGCACACATGTTAATCAAGATGGCAGGCAACAGTGTTAGTGTGTGTATGGAACAGTGTGTGGTGATGAAGTTTCTTGTGAATGAAGGTGAAAAGCCTGCGGATATCTACAGAAGACTTCCCCCCATCTGTTGGTACTTTTGGTAGTTCACCTTGGTGTCACTATAATAATTCTCCCCCCTTTTTTCACCTCCACTTTCTGGGTTATATCTTGGGTTTATCCCAGGTCCTCACCTATCCAACTTTCCTTTTTCATTTCTTTCACGATCTAGCCCTGTTCTACGCTAGATCTCAACAATATCACTTCAATCATTATTTTGTTTCTGTTTTTTCTCACCAGTTTTCTGGGCTCACCCCCACTACATCAGTTCTGGGTAGGTGAACCCTATTCTACACGTGCTACCCTCCCACTTGGCCTGCCGCCGGTCTTGTGCGTTACCTCAGCTCCCGGGGGATGATCTCTCACCTCCATATGCCTTTCACCATATACCTTCAATATCATTTATTACTTTCATGTACCCTTAGGTAAGAGTTGTTAGGACCACTACTTATGCTCCCTCTCTTCCTATTATAATCAACTACCATTGATTATTTATCTATTGTCTATCGTAGGTACCCCATATATATAGCCGCTCCTGATGAGTGGAAACGATCCACGAAACGCGTCGAGCTTTTTACTATTGGTTGTTATGCCAGATTAACCATGATTCCACTATGGGTTTAAACTGTTTAAATCATCAATCTAATATTTTTTGGCTAATAGTGCATAGCTACGTTGGAGTGTACTGATGGTTCATTGTTAATATGTAATTATGCTATTGTACCATGAATTGTATTGTGCTATGATTTTATCATGCCCTTTTATTGGACTTATTATATAATGTTTTATTATTTAATGTCATCCACTGTACTGTCTCCTTCTATGCTGCCATTAAAATAATAATTTTTTACTATATTGATTGATTTAATCCACCCAAGTGTTTTGTTTCATATAAAGTCCCAAACCCCCTCCTTCTGACATGCAATAATTAGGGATGGAGTCCTGTGTACTGGATGGTCACGGCTCATATAAAGTCCCACTTCGATTTTATTTCAATTTCAAATATGACAGGGATGGAAACAACACACTTATTTATTTTACTTTACTCCTTGGTTAACTGTTGTCATATCATTCCATGCAGCCAGTTTAGGTTATGCTATATTGGCTATATTCCTGTGGTTACCTCTATATGTATAATTTCTAATTTTTTATTGGGACCAATACCCTTAGGGGGGTGGGACCCCGTCCATTTCCGGGAGCTGCGACGCACACCGGGGCTATCCTCCAATCCCCTGGCCGATTGATCATGGGGTTGGCGGCTCGCTCCCGCTGTGCGTCGGCGCCACGCCCACACGTTTGACGTCCGGCGTCATTAGTGACGCCGTACGCCCACGTGTTTGTTCTGTCCAACTACGCACAGCGTGGGATGCCGGGCGCCTACATATGAGCGCCAGTCGCTCGGACGTGGCTGCTCTCTTCCCCCTCAGCTGCGCACTCTTTAGCGTGACGTTGGTGGACTCATTCGACAGTGTTGCAGGCCGCCTTCACCACCATCCCTCCTGGCAATCCTCACCTGTCTTCACTCCATTGTGGTTTCATTACCTATGTCACTCCTTTACTACACACTCTATGTAGTCTCAGGTAATTTCATATTCCCAGTATCTCACCCCATCTGTTGGTACTTTTGGTAGTTCACCTTGGTGTCACTATAATAATTCTCCCCCCTTTTTTCACCTCCACTTTCTGGGTTATATCTTGGGTTTATCCCAGGTCCTCACCTATCCAACTTTCCTTTTTCATTTCTTTCACGATCTAGCCCTGTTCTACGCTAGATCTCAACAATATCACTTCAATCATTATTTTGTTTCTGTTTTTTCTCACCAGTTTTCTGGGCTCACCCCCACTACATCAGTTCTGGGTAGGTGAACCCTATTCTACACGTGCTACCCTCCCACTTGGCCTGCCGCCGGTCTTGTGCGTTACCTCAGCTCCCGGGGGATGATCTCTCACCTCCATATGCCTTTCACCATATACCTTCAATATCATTTATTACTTTCATGTACCCTTAGGTAAGAGTTGTTAGGACCACTACTTATGCTCCCTCTCTTCCTATTATAATCAACTACCATTGATTATTTATCTATTGTCTATCGTAGGTACCCCATATATATAGCCGCTCCTGATGAGTGGAAACGATCCACGAAACGCGTCGAGCTTTTTACTATTGGTTGTTATGCCAGATTAACCATGATTCCACTATGGGTTTAAACTGTTTAAATCATCAATCTAATATTTTTTGGCTAATAGTGCATAGCTACGTTGGAGTGTACTGATGGTTCATTGTTAATATGTAATTATGCTATTGTACCATGAATTGTATTGTGCTATGATTTTATCATGCCCTTTTATTGGACTTATTATATAATGTTTTATTATTTAATGTCATCCACTGTACTGTCTCCTTCTATGCTGCCATTAAAATAATAATTTTTTACTATATTGATTGATTTAATCCACCCAAGTGTTTTGTTTCATATAAAGTCCCAAACCCCCTCCTTCTGACATACAGAAGACTTCAAGCACAGTATGGTGATGAGATGCTCAGCTGCAATAAGACATTTGAATGGTGTACATGTTTCAAAGATGGCGTACATCTGTCAGTGACGATCTCAGCCATGGTGGTTCCCAACCCCCCAGCGGTCATTCCTGTGAAGATTCAGCCCGTGGAACACTTGATCCTGGATAATCAACGCATAACCTGTCGTGAAATTGAACAGATTCTTTCTGTGGGAACGGTGAACATAATCATTCACTAACATTTGCATTTTTGAAGTTAGCACATGCTGGGTACCAAGATAGCTTTCCACTTTTTACCGACACAGAAGAGTTGAAGTCTTCACTGCATTGAAGGAGCGTTTGGACAAGTCCAGGATTTGTAGCAGTGGAAGCATGCAGACTCACTACCACCAAGTTTCTTTTGAACAATTGCATCTGGAGGTAAAGGCAAGTGTTTTCTGAGAAAACATGACATTATTCATGTGGATTTTCTACCCCGTGGTGTCACCCCTAAAATAGATTCCTTGGATGTCAGCATTTCAACACTGATGACGAAGTGAAACAGGCTGTCCTAGGATGGTTTAAGCATACTGGCAAAACTTTCTATGCTGAAGCTTTCCAGGCATTAGTTAAATGTTGGGATAAGTGTATAAATGTAGCAGGGAAGTATGTAGAAAAATAAATGTAGTTTCCACTCCTTGAAATTTGTTCTTTTATTACATAAACTCAAAAGTCCCAGTTTGACTTGAACGTCCCTTGTATATATATACATTTTCACATAAAAAAAAGCTTGTGTTTTTCACACATTGCTGTTTTAAACCTGAGCTTATACCTACATTATAATGTTTTTCTTTTTTTTAAAGGCTTTGGCAATTATGTTTTAACCCCATCCACCATCCATTATCCTTTTCCTCGCCCCATCCACCATCCACTTTCCTTTCCACCTAAAAAAAATATATATACAGATCTCGAAATACTTTCTCAGCTTTTTCTTCAGCGTAGAACCAGGTAGGACTCTGCAACAAAGTTTGTTAAAATCCCTTCAATGTACACTGATCACCCAGAGTAGATTGTTTTTCTCAATAAAAGTGGAGTTACTCTGTATATAATTCAAGCATAAACAAAATAAAATCTAATAGGAATTATGTGTGGTTATCTTCAAGCCAAGATCCATTCCAACAGAATTTTAAGTTGTCAAATCAGTTTTTTTTATAGTTCTCTAGTCACACACTATTGGTTGAGAACCATTACCTTGATTTTATGGAGGGGGGTGTCAATTGTTCATACATAATTCATTTCTGTCTATATTTCTCTGTGGAGATTGCAATGATTATTTTTTGTTTTTTCTCCTTTCCTGTCTACTTCAATGACAAGAGAGCCAATTACATAACTGGCAGGGCGGAGCATAAAGGCCTGTCAGTTTGCTTGCAGATAAGGGAGAAGAGAGAGAGCATCAGCAGCTGCCCGTCTGCTGCTACTATATCTCAGGCAGTTTTGACAGAAAAGCAGTGAGTGGTGAAAGCTGTCCTTGCTCTCATGTATACTCAATGCTAAGCCAAATTTTGTTTTTATAATTGTGAGTGCATTTTAATATTTTTTTTTGTGGGCAATTTTATACAAATAAAGAGCATGATGTTTAACTTTTTTTGATAAATCTGTGAATTATCTGTGGTGGACTATTCGGTGGTGTAAGTTACTATTATTTGACAGAGACTGTCCTGGCCTTACAGGGGTCCATGTGTGCCTAACCTTTTATGATTTAAAGGTCAAGCTTTTAGAGTAAGCATAGGTCCACAAGAGTGGAGGTAGTTTTTTTTTAAACGGATTCACAAGTAGGGATGAGCTTCGAGTTCGAGTCGAACTCATGCTCGACTCGAACATTGGCTGTTCGCAAGTTCGCCGAACAGCGAACAATTTGGGGTGTTCGCGGCAAATTCGAATGCCGCGGAACACCCTTTAAAAGTCTATGGCAGAAATCAAAAGTGCTAATTTTAAAGGCTTATATGCAAGTTATTGTCATAAAAAGTGTTTGTGGACCCGGGTCCTGCCCCAGGGGACATGGATCAATGCAAAAAAAGTTTTAAAAATGGCAGTTTTTTCAGGAGCAGTGATTTTAATAATGCTTAAAGTCAAACAATAAAAGTGTAATATCCCTTTAAATTTCGTAGCTGGGGGGTGTCTATAGTATGCCTGTAAAGGGGCGCATGTTTCCCGTGTTTAGAACAGTCTGACAGCAAAAAATCTTCTTCTCTTCTTCCTTTCTTCTCTTCTTCATTTTCTTCTCCGGGCCGCTCCGCATCCATGCTGGCATGGAGGGAGGCTCCCTCTGTGTGACGGCGTCTCCTCGTCTAACGGTTCTTAAATAACGAGCCCCGCCCCCCTCTGACGCAACGGACATGAAGGGACTTCCCTGTGGCATTCCCCGTGACGTCACAGGGAAGTCCCGTCAAGTCACCATGCGTCAGAGGGGGGCGGGGTCACCGGGTGGCCCCGCCCCCCGTTATTTAAGAACCGTCAGATGAGGAGACGCCGTCACACAGCGGGAGCCTCCCTCCATGCCAGCATGGGTGCGGAGCGGCCCGGAGAAGAAAATGAAGAAGAGAAGAAGAGAAGAAGAGAAGAAAAGAAGAAAAGAAGAAGAGAAGAAGATGAAGAAGATGAAGAGAAGAGTGGGAGCCTCCCCCCATGCCATGGGTGCGGAGCAGCCCGAGGAGAAGAAGATAGAAGACGCCGCAGAGGAGATGCTGGACGAGAACACCGGGAAGAACCAGAAGAGCCAGAAGAACCAGAAGAAGAAGATGAAGGAAGATAGAAGAAAGAAGAAGCATTTAAATAAAGGAATTGTCAAAAACTGTCTCTTGTCATTTTTAACATTTTTGACAGTTTTTTAGTGAAATGGTAGGGGTAAGTACCCCCTTACCATTTCACACAGGGGGGGGCCGGGATCTGGGGGTCCCCTTGTTAAAGGGGGCTTCCAGATTCCGATAAGCCCCCCCGCCCACAGACCCCCACAACCACCGGCCAGGGTTGTGGGGATGAGGCCCTTGTCCTCATCAACATGGGGACAAGGTGTTTTGGGGGGCTATGTTGAGGGCATGTGGCCTGGTATGGTTCAGGAGGGGGCCGCACTCTCGTCCCCCCTCTTTTCCTGCGGCCTGCCAGGTTGCGTGCTCTGATAAGGGTCTGGTATGGATTTTTGGGGGGACCCCACGCTGTTTTTTTTTTTTTTTTTGGCGCGGGGTTCCCCTTAAAATCGAATTTAGGGGGAACCCCACGTCATTTTTTTTTTAGAATTTTGGCCAGGGTTCCCCTTAATATCCATACCAGACCTGAAGGGCCTGGTATGGAATTTAGGGGGACTCCCATGTCATTTTTTTTTTAAATTTTGGTTCGGGGTTCCCCTGTGGGGAATTCCCATGCTGTTTTTATCAATGAACTTCGATGTGTATTGTCGGCAATGCAATAGCCGCGTGTAATTTTAAATGGGTTTTTTCCTTCGAAATGTCATTTTGCTGTCAGACTGTTCTAAACACGGGAAACATGCGCCCCTTTACAGGCATACTATAGACACCCCCAGCTACGAAATTTAAAGGGATATTACACTTTTATTGTTTGACTTTAAGCATTATTAAAATCACTGCTCCTGAAAAAACGGCCGTTTTTAAAACTTTTTTTTGCATTGATCCATGTCCCCTGGGGCAGGACCCAGGTCCCAAAACACTTTTTATGACAATAACTTGCATATAAGCCTTTAAAATTAGCACTTTTGATTATTCATGTTCGAGTCCCATAGACTTTAACGGTGTTCGCATGTTGGAACAAACTTTTTTCCTGTTCGCATGTTCTGGTGCAAACCGAACAGGGGGGTGGTCGGCTCATCCCTATTCACAAGCACTTTTATAGTGAAGAATTTTGACAGTGGAATTATTTGTCTGATTTGGATTTATGGACATTTTTTCACAAGCACCAATGTGTTTATATTTACTGTTGATTTCACTAACTTTTAGGTTTTGCACACTGGATCACTTTTAGATTATTTTTATTGGTGTCGTCTAGCACGGTGCCCTTTTTTTTACATATATTTGAACAGGGTTTTTTAATTTGTAGCACCACAGCTTTCTGTTTTATTATTGTATTTGGTTATGTAGGTGACCAGGAGAATTTTGTTTTATATTGTCCCTCTTATGAAGTCATTTCAATAAGCCCCGATGACATTATGATAGTATAAATGGTAAAACAGCCTCTACGAACAATGGTGTACAAGATCACCTAATGATAGCTTGGTAGTTCAAAAATGATCAGACTTATTTCACCTTTGTGTTTTATAGTTCATGGGTAGGTATAACTTACTATATGGTTAACTTAAATATAGTACTGTTACCAAGACCATCTATGGCTAAGCAAAAGCACAGTATTTCTTTTGGAAAAGTAAACCTGCAAAATATACCAGTAAAGTGAATATATAGTTTTTCAAAGTATATTTTAAATCAAAGATTTGTGGATTGTAAAAATCCAGCCTCTTACACAAAATTTTCTTGGGTTTATTTTTTAACACCATAGTCTTTCTGTAGTGTTGCCTGGTAACCACTTCAAAGCCTAACTGGACTTCAAGGCAGTGCACAGCAAAAGGAATTATAAATAATTAACATTAATAGTACTTGATTAATCATAGAAATGTATAATAGCATGATGAAGATCATTGTTAATAACTTAGACAATAAACAGCAATCAGTAAATTGGTTTCAGAAAAGGATAGGTGAGCTTTGAATATAAAATATTATTATTCTGTGTCTTTTGCTATAGAGTCTGTACCAAGAATATTACTGTATGCTCTATTTGGAACTTTGTCAAAAATATTCTGAATTTTATTTACGACTTCAGCCCCGGAAGGTTTTACCCTCTTCCTGACCAGAGCACTTTTTACAATTTGGCACTGCTTTGCTTTAACTGGTAATTGCGCGGCCATGCAATGCTGTACCCAAAGTAAATGTGTGTCCTTTTTTTCACACAAATAGAGCTCTCTTTTGGTGCTATTTTATCACCTCTGAATATTTTATTTTTTGCGCTATAGCCAAAAAAAGAGCGACAAATTTGAATAAAAAACAATATTTTTTTACTTTTTGCTATAATAAATATCCCCAAACATGTTTTTAAAAAAATGTTCTTCATCTGTTTAGGCCAATATATATTCTTCTACATATCTTTGGTAAAAAAAATAGTAAAAAGTGTATATTGATTGGTTTGCACAAAAGTTATAGCATCTACAAACTATGGGAAAGATTTATGGCATTTTTATTATTATTTTTTTTTTTACTAGTAATGAGGTGAGCTGTGATTTTTAGAAGTATTGCAACATTGCAACGGACAGATCGGACACTTTTGGAACATTTTTGGGACCATTGACATGTATGCAGCGATCAGTGCTATAAACATGCACTGATTACTGTGTAAATGACACTGGTAAGGAAGGGGTTAACACTAGGGGAGCGATCAAGGGGTAAAATGTGTGTTCCCTCAGTGTGTTCTAACTGTATGGGGATAGGACTGAGTAGGAGAGGAGACATATTGCTGTTTCCACATAGTAGAAGCAAACAACATGTCTCCTCTGACAGCACAGGGAATTGTGTGTTTACACAAATCCCCATGCTGGCGCTCGTGCATGTGATCGAATGTGGTCGGCGTTGATAGCGACCACTGGCCACACACATCAGGTCCCAGTCCGTGCAGCACGCGCGCCCCCTGGTGGCTCTTAAAGGAACCCCATACCCGTACAGGGTTTCATGCAAGGGGAGCCATTCTGCCCCCGTAAATACATGTAAGCCGGTCAGGAACCAGTTAAAGCAGACCCAAACTCAGAGTATATGTCTGCTATAATATTTAAAGTGTTTATAAAGTCTTGTTTTCTTTTTTATTCTAAAAAAATAACAAACATGTTATACTTACCTGCTCTGTGCAGTGGATTTGCACAGATCAGCCTAGATTCTCCTCTTTTTGGGTCCCTCTTCTGTGCTTCTGGCCACTCCCTCCTGTTGAGTGCCCCCACAGCAAGCAGCTTGCTATGGGGGCACCCGAGCCGTGTCACAGCTCTCTGTGTCCATTTAGACACAGAGCCGTGGCCCGGCTCCACCCCCTCTTTATCCTGATTGGCTGACTGACTTTGATTGACAGCAGCGGAAGCCAATGGTGCCACTGCTGTGTCTCAGCCTATTAGGTGGGAGAGTCTAGGATGGCCGAAACACTCGTGGAAATCGCTGAGCAGAGATGGGGCTCAAGTTTTGTGGGGGCTGCTTTTACAGAAGGTTTTTTTTATCTTAATGCATAGAATGCATTATGATAAAAAGCCTTCTGATTTTACAAACCCTTTAAGCAGTCATCAGGGAATATATAGTATGTAGAGGTGTTTCAATGTAAATGTAGCTTTCTCACAGAAAGTACCAAATCATTCTAGTTTTTGGGTAACTAAGCCTGATAACAAAAATGTAAAATATTGAAGCTTAGTAGTCCATAGATGTGGTGGCCTCATCATTTTTCTTTTATCAGGCTTTTCCTTTTTATTTTCACCTGGTGATCCTGCGAGAAGGAATGGGGTTTAAGTTCAGGGTGATAGATGTTTCAACCTGGACAATAGCAATGCACTTAGGTAGACAGGAAAAGTAAATGGCCAGTTTGCTCACCACAGTGAGCATCAGGCTGTGCAAGAAATCATTCATTAGTATTACTACCTCACTAATAAATGACAGCTTCCCTCTCAGGGCTGTGGTTTCTAGGACACCCACGGCCACCAGCATCCTAACAATTAATGACACATCCCCAACCCCGCTCAGCTGAATGTAAACAGTGAGGTTGGGGATGCTGGCTAAAGTGCTTGACCAAATATGGTCATATTCTCAAAATAACTAAGCTAAACAGGGTAGTTACCAATATAAACATTTTAACTTTTTTTGTCAAAGGTAATTTTAACCTCCACAATCACTACCCAAGCAACTGATTTATACAAAGAGCAGTGATATATGACTTCCCTGTGAATAACAAAGATATCTTTGATGTTTCACTTGTGATAGCCTGACTTCACTTTCTCTATTTTGTAAAATAGGCAAAATGGTGGCCCCAAAGTGAAGGAATTAGTAGGTCTTAAGTGATAGACCTAAGTAGAGTTTTTTTCACAGATTATGCTGTAAACCATTAAGTTTGTTATGAACTAAATAATAGCAAATAAATTATGATTGGTAATGTTTTTGAAGAGTTGCTGAAAGCTGGCAAACTCTATGGTCCATTAACAACTTGCTTACTGGGCAAATAAACCCCCTTCTTGCCCAGACCAGTTTTCAACTTCTAACGCTGTCAGTCTTTAAATGACAATTGCGTGGTCAACACTGTACCCAAATTAAATTTTTAGCATTTTTTTTCACACACAAGCTTTTTTGTGGCATTTAATCACTACTGGGGCTTTTATTTTTTGCTAAACAAACAAAAAAAGACCAAACATTTTGAAAAACAAAACAAAAAAAAACAGTTTTCATATTTTCTTATAAAATTTTGCAAACAGGTAGATTTTCTCCTTTATTGATGTGCACTGATGAGGCTGCACTGATGGGCACTGATAGGCTGCACTTATAGGCACTGATAAGGTGGCACTGATGGACACTGATAGGTGGAACTTATGGGCACTGATAGGTGGCACTTATAGGCACTGATAAGGCGGCACTGATCAGGAGGCACTGATGAGGCTGCACTAATAGGTGGCACTGATAGACAGCACTGAAGGGCACCGATAGGCAGCACTGAAGGGTATCAATAGGTGGCACTGATAGGTGGCACTGATGGGCACTGATGGGCACTAATAGATGGCACTGACAAGCACTAATAGGGACTGGTAGGTGACACTGATAGGCAGAACTGATAGGTGGCACTGATAATGAGACACTGATGGGCACTGATTGGCAGAACTGATGGGCACTAATAGGTGGCACTGATGGATATTGATAGGTGGCATGGATAGGTGGCACTGATGGGCATTGCGTAGCAGCAGTGGGTGTGGAGTGTGCAGTGCCGATGTCCCATTTATACAAGCTAGTGATCAGCTTTTTTTTCTCCTCATGCTCTTAGCATGAGTGAAAAAGCTGATTACCGGCTTCTGTTTTACAACACATGATCAACTGACATAGGCTGACAGTTGATCACGTGATAAGGGGCTGGATCGGGCCCTTACTCCAATCTGTGATCAGCCAAGTCTCATGGACTTGCTGATTACAGAGCACACCGCCCGTGCCACGCAGGAGGCATGCAGGCAGCACATGCACGGGAGGACGTACATGGACGACCTCTTGGCATGTTAGGCCAGTGCTGTAGAAGTCTTTCAGCTATATCGCGGGGTCGGGAAGAGGTTAAAGAGCATAATTGAAAAAAATGAAAATTATGCCATTCAAAAGCTCAAGCTATGTATGATACTTATTTGGGAATGATTCCATTACCTACAACAAAGACAACATTTTAATCTAATTTTTTAAATGTAATGTTTCATTTAGACTGACTCAGGTGACACAGTTAACATAAACTGACATTTTAGTTTGGTATTATTCTTTATGATTGAGGCATTTATTTTACTCAGCTGTCTTTCCTGTTAGCTAACTACCAATGGTTGCTGGTGCCCCCTTTATCAGATGTTTCTAAGAAAATCCAATAAATCTTTAAAATGCAAGTTAGAACACTTCTGTTTTTGAGTACTGGGATTCAGTAATGATTCTAAAAAGTCATTATCAGTCCTAAGTATAGATAAATGAATCAATTCACCAGGTTTATGGTATGAAATAAAACAAGTCAATTCACTTGAGGGGGGTGATTTATGACATTTTCACATTGCAGTGATGTCTGGTAGGCTTCTACATGTTGCCTTGCAGCCATCCTAAGTTTTCCTGCATCTTTCCTTATCCCCAGGATAGTTAGATAAAAACACCCACACAAATTGCAGTATGGGAGCATATGCTTGCTGGAGTTTGTCAATACCTTGAGTTGAACACAATCTGGCACTGTTCAGAGCATTCACATTAGCACTAATTGATACAGTGACATTTTATTCTTCTTCATCATAATCTTTATGACAGAATATTACAGTAGCACTGATCACTGGCTGGCATTTAAAAAAATTTAAATTGGCTGCACTAGCTGTCATCAGTTTTTATTATCATTTCTCCCAACTTTTAGTGAAGCAGGATGACATCACTATTATAGCACATAAATGAGGGGCTGCTTTTCAGGCTAAATTTGTGAGTCTGTTAGTTAATTAGACACATTATAACAACTTTATTTACTACCACTAAAGGAAAAAAAAAAAAAAGAACATTTAGTGTGTGTGGTTATTTGTCATAAGTACACACACATTTTGGTCCTACAATTTTATATGAATGGTCCAAGGTCAGGCTTGGAGACCAGAAGTTACAGCAGCAGAGAAACTCCCACCGACCAGCAGGATAGGTATACAAGCAGGTCACGCTGGCAGATGGCGCAGGCTCACACGAAGTGCGAGGTCTAACTACTAACCGGTATACACCAGAGCTCCTGATGGTGGAGAAGGGTTTTGCCATGTGTTTATTCCAGGTTGTGGTACTCAGGATTGCCCAACCAGGTGGTGAGCAAGCCGGGGGGCAGCAACAGATATAGCAGGTAGGGATCAAGCAGAAGTGTAGTCAGTAAACAAGCCAAAGTTTGGTACAAGTAGTTGCAGGTTGGGAATAAGCAGAAGCGTAGTCAAGGAACAAGCCAAAGGTTGGTAATGAGTGGTAGAAAAGATATGGACTGCAGCAGCAGTGACAAGAAAATGTATAAAGTACTTGTGCGCTGCTATGTGTAAGATGATACCTTTTCTTCCTACGTTAACTAAAATCTAGAATAACTGCAACCATTGAGTAGTGATCTCACACCTAACAGAGTATTAAAAGTATAATAATGGTGCGCTTGTTTGACAAATAAATGTAAGTGCATTCGGTGTACAGTATAAGTCACCACTAGTGGTCTACTTAAAGTATAAACCCAAAGCACCTATTGCTTCCACCTATCAGCAATTAATCTCATCTATATAATGATGCTAAAGAAACTGACCAGCATACAGTATGTGAACACATAAAGAAAAATAATTGATGAAAGTGCAATGGTGAAATCTTAAAAAGTCCAAATAATAAACATGTGATAATCTTGAGATTTCAGTGGGTGCTCCTTCCACTCAGGGACCTGCTCCAATCCATGCCTAAATAGTGTTGAAAAGTTGAAAAGTGATAAAATATCCTCCATCAAACCACCTCTGAGTGAATTGGTGCTCACCTTAGGAGAAGACCCTTTGGGTCTAATCATGTCTTGAGTAGATATAAAGAGCTTTGATTACCAAGGGAAGATCAATCCTTGACATCTTCTGCTGGTATCTGCTGCCACACTGCTCAGACATGGCTGGATGGAGGAATCCGGGCCATTCAGGACACCAAGGTGGCGGCGGCTTCAGGGAACACTTACTGTATGCTATTCAGTTTCTTTAGCATCATTGTATAGATGAGATTAATTGCTGATAGGTGGAAGCGATATGTGCTTTGGTTTTATGCTCTAAGTGACAAGAACAAATAATGGCTGATATGGTAAACAGAAAGTGCAAAGGCATGGCTTTAATAGGAAGTTCATGGCAGAAGTAAAGGGTTCAAGATTCAAGAAAAGTATACAAGGCAAGGTTATCTTAAGAAATAAGGCAGGGAGCTGTCCAGCATCTCAGGTGGCTTAGAAAGAAGAGTTACTGCTAAACACAGAAGAGGAACCAGGTTAAGATACAGTTCCTGACAGTCCTCCCAGGATGTACTGTAGATGTCTTAGGGCAAGGTTTGTGAGGAAGCCTCTGGTGGAAAATTCTCTTGTTAATCTGAGGACATGAACATTCTCCTCAGGCTCCCAAGCTTTCTTCTGGCCCATATTCTTTCCATTTTGACAGATATTTTAATTTGTTCCTAAAGATCCTGGAATCAAGAATTTTCTCCACCACAAATTCTTATTCGCCCTGTACCTCAACAGGTGAAGGAGGTGGAAGAATTCTTCCAGATAAAGAATTTTTACCAAAAGGTATTTCTATCCCCGAGAGCAGCTCAATGGGACAATCATAGGGGGCACTGAGGAGGAAATTGATAGTCATTCTTTTTATCACTGATATCCTGGAACTCATGGTATTGTGGAGGCAGGTTGTCATATGACTGGGTAGTTGACAAATCGACTTGTGATTTCTTGATTAGTGGAGAACTTGCTCGACAAGGTTCTCTACAATGGTCCTTGCAATGGAAGGTCATAAATTTATAGTCTGTGCTCCCCAGTTAAGGGGGGGGTTGTGAGTAGAAAACCACAGAAGGCCCAGGATGACAGGAAACTTGGGTGTAATCAGCTGAATACTGATGGTCAGCCTCAAATTGGAGTTCAAGAGGAACTGTTTTATGGGTAACAGGCCCTGATGATAAAGGTGACCTTTCAACCATTGCATATAAATTGGGGCAGATTTATTTCTTATATGACTCATATTGCTTTGGGCAAATTCGATGTCCATAAAATTCCCTCCCAGGCCAGAGTCCAGCACTGCAGAGCAAGTAATTTCATTGCCCTCTGTAAAAAGTTTAATAGGGACAACAAAATAAAATAATTGTGAACTCACTTTATTCTATTCATGAATCAATGGGAAGATTAACTAAGTAATGAAGTTTATTTGTTAAGGTACTATAACATCAGTCACAGCAATTGTTCTTTTAACCTTGTTGGAACAATTAACTGTGTAATGCCCACAGTCCCCACAATATAAGTTCTCTGAATGTCTTCTTTCTTTCTCCATTAATATTTTAATAGCATCAACCTGCATAGGTTCGGGAGTGTTAAAAGCTGGAGAAACTTCAGATTCCAGAAGAAACACATTCCACCATTACTTCCAAATATTCCCAGTCTTTCCTTCCACCCTTATATAAGTTACTGATTGATTTGGATACATTAATGGGATGAGAGCCTTTAGTGAAACTGACTTTTTTGCGCTGGTGGGTTTCAAATGGTATCTGAGATTGAACATTGGAATTGGGATGTATACTCAGCAACTGAGTGTATACCCTGCCACAAACTATGCATCTTTGCTTTGACAGTAGCACGGCAGCTGGGATCATCATGAACTTGATTCATCACAGTCACAAAGGTATTTTTCTACATAAGGGGAGGCTCAAGCTATAGCTACCCCAGTTAGGAGGTTGAAAACAAACAATACCTTCTTTTTCTCAGAAGTAATTCCAATGTTTTGCATTTTGAAATATACGTGACATTGATTGAGAAAACCACTGTAATGATAACGATCTACATTGAACTTGAGTGGTAGTGGCATATGTGCATTAGCATCATCTCAGGAATGTAACTACAGTAATTGTCTCTGCAGAGCATGGATTTCTTCCTGTTGCCCTTCAACCACACTTTCTAGTTGGGCAAATTTCTCTTTGTAGGTAACACCAAACTCTTGCAGCTGTTCAATTTGCCACCTGTAAGGAGCCAAAGCATTTGCTATAGCAGCCTCCATGTTTGGGTTAGATTATTTGGTCATGGTCCAGGTTCAGGCTCAGAGATCAGTAGCTATAGCAGTGGAGAAACTTCCAGCAGGAGAGGTAAATAAGCAGTTCACCCTGGTGGATGACGCAGGTTTACCCGAGGTACGGGGTCTAAGTACTAACCAGTTAAACAGAGCTCCTGATGGCAAAGATAGGTTTTTCCATGTATTAGTACCAGGTCACAGTTCTCAGGATTGCCACACCAGGTGGTGAGCAAGATGGTATCCAGTAGCAGATATAGCAGGTAGGGATTAAGCAGAAGCATAGTCAGCAAACAAGCCAAAGGTTGGCAACAAGTGGTTCCAGGTTGAGTTTGAGCAGAAGTATTGTCAAAGAACAAGCCAAAGGTCAGTAATGAGTGGTAGCAAAGATAGAGATGGCAACAGGAGTGACAAGAAAGATATATTGGCCGAAGAGAGCACAATAATCTGGCAAACAGGAAGTGTAAAGGCATGGTTTTAATTGGAAGTTTATGAAAGGGGAAGAGGGTTCAAGATTCAAGACAAATAAGACACAAGGCAAGGTTATCTAATGAGATCAAACAGGGAACTGTTCAGCATCTCAGGTGGCTCAGCAAGAAGAGTTACTGCAAGACACAAATTAGTCGACAGTGGAAATTCAATTACATAAAAAGCAATGCTCGTTTACTACAAAATAAAATTAAACAGTTTTTTTTTTCTGCTTATTAAACAGCATTCTCATTTGTTTTACCAATGCTACTTCTCCAAAACAAAAAAAAGTAATCATTTTTTACCATATGTGAGATGAGTATTTTTCTGTCCATTCTTAAAAAAAGTAAACATTTCTCCTGTTAAAATCTAACTTTGGGAGATATCTTTCTTCAACATATCAAGAAGTAGGGATGAGCTTCGAGCTTTGCATGTTTGACCATTTGTCGAATTTCGAACCTTATGGGCCGTTCGCGCCAAATTTCGAGTGGCGCGTCACGGCCCATAATTCACTGCGGCATCGCAGTGCATTGCTGGCTGATGATTGGCCAAGCATGCACTATGACCCACATGCTTGGCCAATCACAGCACCGTCTGTACAGAGAGCCGTAATTGGCCAAAGCCAGGGTGGCTTTGGCCAATTATGGCTCAGGGGGTTTAGTACACGCCCCACACTATATAAGGCCACCTGCGTGGCGGTCTTGTGTAGTGTGTTGCAGCGGTGGCGGAGAGACAGTGTGATTTGATTTAAGTTAGACAGAGTAGGCAGGCGAGTCAGTTAGCTGCACTTACATTGTATTGTGTATATATATATATATATATATATATATATATATATATATGCATCCTAGGTGTTGTGCATGTATATATATATATATATATATATATATATATATATATTGAATCACAGAGGAGAACCGCACCCAGCTTGTGACTTTATATAAATCATATATAAAAGATACTGCAGAGTTTTTATCTAAAATTCAAGATATAAAACTGTCACCAGATTCCATCCTAGTATCATAGGACGTCTCTAGTTTACTCACAATTATTCCTCATGATTTGGGGATAGAGGCATGTCGGCGATTGTTATCCCAGTCAAGTGACTATAAAAATAAACATATTATGTTTTTACTTGATTTACTGAAAACTGTTCTTGAAGAGAATTATTTTCTTTTCAAAGACACTCACTTTTTGCAACTAAACGGGGCAGCGATGGGTTCTAATGTTGCACCCCCATATACAAACTCATTCATGAATATGATTGAGACATCTTTTATTTATGTGAATGATATATTCCTTGAGCACTGTCAGGGTTGGTATAGATTTGTGGACCATATTTTTGCTATATGGGATGGTAACATGGAGAACCTATTTTTGTTTGATAAATACATTAATTATTTAATACCTGGTCTCAAGTTCAACATTGAAATTGGTAAAAATGAGATCTCCTTTCTAGATACTACATTAAAACTGAAAAATATGCAGATCACTAGTGATCTGTATGTAAAACCTACAGATCGTAACCAATTGTTGCATTTTAATAGTTTTCATCCTCCTAATGTATTTTTGTCCATTCCAAAGAGTCAGATGATGAGGGTACATCGGATCATCAGTGACCCACTGTGCCGTGATCAGAGACTCGATGAAATGAAAGTTAAACTGTTTAATAGACGGTATCCTCAAGCCTTGGTTGAGACAGAGCAGTCTAATATGAACAATACCAGGACCCCTAGAAAGGAAACAAAAAGATTTCCCTTTTATTACACAGTACCATCCCTTTTCTAATAAAATCTCTCAAATAATTAAAAAACATTGGAACCTTTTGAGAACTAGTTATCCTATGGTACAAGAATTCTGGAATCCACCTATGCCCTCCTATAAAAAAGGTAGAACGATACAGGACCGATTAATAAAATCGGACCAACCTTCATCGATAACACCAAAATTAACCTTCTTGGGACCACAAAATCTGGGTTCATACCCTTGTTTGTCATGCATACAATGCAATTCTATGATTAAGGGTAAATATTTTACACACCCACATAGGGGTTTTAATATCCCTATACGTGGACATTATACATGTCAATCCTCATATGTGATATATGCTATAAAGTGCCCATGTGGCTTGGTTTATATTGGAGAAACTACACAAAAGGTGAAAGACAGGATAGCAAGACATAAGTACTCTATACGAGATAAGCTAACACAGTTGCCGCTGGCTAGACATTTTTTAGAATGTGGGCATAATATATCACAATTAAAGTATATGGTCCTAGAAGGAATAGAGAAAAACAGGAGGGGAGGAAACCATGAAATGATTTTGAGGAAAAGAGAAGTATACTGGATACATTTTTTGAATACCATTGCCCCGTATGGCTTAAATGTGGATTTAGATCTTTATTTATTTGTTTGAAAAGTGAATATGACATGAACATGAACGTAACCATTTATTTGGACAAAATATCTCTTGTGAACTACATACGTGGGTATGTTCATTTTATACATATATATATATATCTCTTACAGGTTCATGGATATCTTTTGAAGAAAATGAATGGGATGATAAAGTTTATTGGCCGCTATTTGCTATATTTTGTGTTTATGGTAGATAACATATATATATATATACAAGCACTAAATATAATGAGGATTTAACTGATTAACCATATTGATTCCACGTGTTATGTTTTCTACAAATCTGTATTTAAATGAATGATTGCAGGGAAACCTTCAGATGTGCTTTGATGGATCTTAGGAAGGGCGTAAGCATACTAGCCCGAAACGTAATCCATTCATATCTGAATTATATAGGCATTTGTTGCCACTATTTGTCTGGAATAATTATGCTTGCTTTGTAATTTTTCTTCAAGACTATGTGAAATAAAGCAATGGAAATGTTTAAGTGCAGCAACTTCTTGGACTTTCTCTCTCTCTCTCTCTCTCTCTCTCTCTCTCTCTCTCTCTCTCTCTCTATTTTAATCTATATATATATATATATATATATATATATATATATATATATATATATATATATATACAGTGGGGCAAAAAACTATTTAGTCAGCCACCAATAGTGCAAGTTCTCCCACTTAAAAAGATGAGAGAGGCCTGTAATTGTCATCATAGGTATACCTCAACTATGAGAGACAAAATGTGGAAACAAATCCAGACAATCACATTGTCTGATTTTTGAAATAATTTATTTGAAAATTATGGTGGAAAATAAGTATTTGGTCACCTACAAACCAGCAAGATTTCTGGCTCTCGCAGACCTGTATCTTCTTCTTTAAGAGGCTCCTCTGTCCTCCACTCATTAACTGTATTAATAGCACATGTTTAAACTTGTTATCAGTATAAAAGACACCTGTCCACAACCTAAAAAAGTCACACTCCAAACTCCACTATGGTGAAGACCAAAGAGCTGTCGAAGGACACCAGAAATAAAATTGAAGACCTGCACCAGGCTGGGAAGACTGAATCTGCAATAGGCAAGCAGCTTGGTGTGAAGAAATAAACTGTGGGAGCAATAATTAGTAAATGGAAGACATACAAAACCACTGATAATCTCCCTCGATCTGGTGCTCCATGCAAGATCTCACCCCATGGGGTCAAAATGATCACAAGAAGGGTGAGCAAAAATCCCAGAACCACACGGGGGGACCTAGTGAATGATCTGCAGAGAGCTGAGACCAACGTGACCAAGGCTACCATCAGTAACACACTACGCCGCCAGAGACTCAGATCCTGCAGTGCCAGACATGTCCCCCTGCTTAAGCCAGTACATGTCCGGGCCCGTCTGAGGTTTGCTAGAGAGCATTTGGATGATCCAGAAGAGGATTGGGAGAATGTCATATGGTCAGATGAAACCAAAGTAGAACTGTTTGGTAGAAACACAACTCGTCGTATTTGGAGGAGAGAGAATGCTGAGTTGCAACCAAAGAACACCATATCTACTGTGAAGCATGGGGGTGGCAACATCATGCTTTGGGGCTGTTTCTCTGCAAAGGGAAAAGGACGACTGGTCCGTGTACATGAAAGAATGAATGGGGCCATGTATCGTGAGATTTTGAGTGCAAACCTCCTCCCATCAGCAAGGGCATTGAAGAAGAAATGTGGCTGGGTCTTTCAGCATGACAATGATCCAAAAAACACCGCCTGGGCAACGAAGGAGTGGCTTTGTAAGAAGCATTTCAAGGTCCTGGAGTGGCCTAGCCAGTCTCCAGATGTCAACCCCATAGAAAACATTTTGAGGGAGTTGAAAGTCCGTGTTGCCCAGCGACAGCCCCAAAACATCACTGCTCTAGAGGAGATCTGCATGGAGGAATGGGCCAACATACCAGCATCACTGTGTGACAACCTTGTGAAGACTTACAGAAAACGTTTAACCTCTGTCATTGCCAACAAATGATGTATAACAAAGTATTGAGATGAACTTTTGATATTGACCAAATACTTATTTTTCACCATAATTTGCAAATAAATTCTTTCAAAAATCAGACAATGTGATTGTCTGGATTTGTTTCCACATTTTGTCTCTCATAGTTGAGGTATACCTATGATGACAATTACAGGCCTCTCTCATCTTTTTAAGTGGGGGAACTTGCACAATTGGTGGCTGACTAAATACTTTTTTGCCCCACTGTAAATAAATATATATATATTTTATATATATATATATAAACTGTATTCAGTTTAGCTAGATCTGTTCCTGTTATTCTTTTCCTACTGACAGGCAGGCAGGTGTTTTTACAGTATTTACAGCTACCTGAAGAAAATTGGTGGTGTTCTTCTGATCCTATTAGTAACGCAGGCAGCTGCAGTATATACAAGTTAGTGTAGTGCATCCTCTGCACAGTGTGCACCTGAAGAAAATTGGTGGTGTTCTTCTGATCCTATACGTACCACAGGTGGCTGCAGTATTTACAAGTTAGTGTAGTGCGTCCTCTGCAAAGTGTGCACCTAAAGCTACCTGAAGAAAATTGGTGGCGTTCTTCTGATCCTATTAGTAACGCAGGCAGCTGCAGTATTTATAGTAAGTGTAGGGCGTCCTCTGCAGAGTGTGCACCTAAAGCTACTGAAGTAAATTGGTGGTGTTCTTCTAATACTATTAGTAATACAGGCGGCTGCAGTATTTACAAGTTAGTGTAGTGCGTCCTCTGCACAGTGTGCACCTAAAGCTACCTGAAGAAAATTGGTGGTGTTCTTCTGATCCTATTAGTAACGCAGGCAGCTACAGTATATACAAGTTAGTGTAGTGCGTCCTCTGCACAGTGTGCACCTAAAGCTACCTGAAGAAAATTGGTGGTGTTCTTCTGATCCTATTAGTACCGCAGACGGCTGCAGTATTTACAAGTCAGTGTAGTGTGTCCTCTGCACAGTGTGCACCTAAAGCTACCTGAAGAAAATTGGTGGTGTTCCTCTGATCCTATTAGTACCACAGGCAGCTGCAGTATTTACAAGTTAGTAAAGGGCGTTCTCTGCACAGTGTGCACCTAAAGATACCTGAAAAAAATTGGTGGTGTTCTTCTGATCCTATTAGTACCACAGGCAGCTGCAGTATTTACAAGTTAGTGTAGTGTGTCCACTGCACAGTGTGCACCTAAAGCTACCTGAAAAAATTGATGGTGTTCTTCTGATCCTATTAGTATCGCAGGCAGCTGCAGTATTTACAAGTTAGTGTAATGTGTCTTATGCACAGTGTGCACCTAAAGCTACCTGAAGAAAATTGGTGGTGTTCTGATCCTATTAGTACCGCAGGCAGCTGCAGTATTTACAAGTTAGTGAAGGGCGTCCTCTGCACAGTGTGCATCTAAAGCTACCTGAAAAAAATTGGTGGTGTTCTTCTGATCCTATTAGTACCGAAGGCAGCTGCAATATTTACAAGTTAGTGTAGTGCGTCCTCTGCAAAGTGTGCACCTAAAGCTACCTGAAGAAAATTGCTGGTGTTCTTCTAATCCTATTAGTACCACAGGCAGCTTCAGTATTTACAGTTAGTGTAGTGCGTCCTCTGCACAGTGTGCACTTAAAGCTACCTGAAGAAAATTGCTGTTGTTCTGATCCTATTAGTAACGCAGGCAGCTGCAGTATTTATAGTAAGTGTAGTGTGTCCTCTGCACAGTGTGCACCTAAAGCTACCTGAAGAAAATTGGTGGTGTTCTTCTGATTCTATTAGTACCACAGGCAGCTGCAGTGTTTACAGTTAGTGTAGTGCCCCCTCTGCATAGTGTGCACTTAAAGCTACCTGAAGAAAATTGGTGCTGTTCTTCTGATCCTATTAGTAACGCAGGCAGCTGCAGTATTTATAGTAAGTGTAGTGTGTCCTCTGCACAGTGTGCACCTAAAGCTACCTGAAGAAAATTGGTGGTGTTCTTCTGATTCTATTAGTACCACAGGCAGCTGCAGTGTTTACAGTTAGTGTAGTGCCCCCTCTGCATAGTGTGCACTTAAAGCTACCTGAAGAAAATTGCTGTTGTTCTGATCCTATTAATACCACAGGCAGGCAGCTACAGTATTTAAAGTTAGTGTACTGTGTCCTCTGCACAGTGTGCACCTAAAGCTACCTGAAGACAACTGCTGTTGTTGTGATCCTATTAATACCACAGGCAGGCAGCTACAGTATTTACAGTTAGTGTACTGTGTCCTCTGCACAGTGTGCACCTAAAGTTACCTAAAGAAAATTGGTGGTGTTCTTCTGATCCTATTAGTACCACAGGCAGCTGCAGTTTTTACAGTTAGTGTAGTGCGTCCTCTGCACAGTGTGCACCTAAAGCTACCTGAAGACAATTGCTGTTGTTCTGATCCTATTAATACCACAGGCAGGCAGCTACAGTATTTACAGTTAGTGTAAAGTGTCCTGTGCACAGTGTGCACCTAAAGCTACCTGAAGACAATTGGTGGTATTCTTCTGATCCTATTAGTACCGCAGGCAGCTGCAGTATTTGCAAGTTAGTGTAGTGCGTCTTCTGCACAGTGTGCACATAAAGCTACCTGAAGAGATTGCTGGTGTTCTTCTGATCCTATTAGTATTGCAGGCAGCTGCAGTATTTACAAGTTAGTGTAGTGCATCTTCTGCACGCGTGCACCTAAAGATACCTGAAGAAAATTGGTGGTGGTGTTCTTCTGATCCTATCAGTACCGCAGGCAGCTGCAATATTTACAAGTTAGTGTAGTGCATCCTTTGCAACAGTGTGCACCTAAAGCTACCTGAAGAAAATTGGTGGTGTTCTTCTGATCCTATTAGTACAGCAGGCAGCTGCAATATTTACAAGTTAGTGTGGTGCATCCTCTGCACAGTGTGCACCTAAAGCTACCTGAAGAAAATTGGTGGTGTTCTTCTGATCCTATTAGTACCGCAGGCAGCTGCAGTATTTACAGTTAGTGTAGCGCGTCCTCTGCACTGTGTGCACCTAAAGCTACCTGAAGAAAATTGGTGGTGTTCTTCTAATCCTTTTAGTAACGCAAGCAGCCGCAGTACTTATAGTTAGTGTAGTGCCTACTTTGCACAGTGTGCACCTAAAGCTACCTGAAGAAAATTGGTGGTGTTCTTCTGATCCTACTAATACCAAAGGCAGCTGCAGTACTCTGCACAGTGTGCAACTAAAGCTACCTGAAGACAATTGGTGTTCTTCTGACCCTATTAGTACCGCAAGCAGGTGCAGTATTTACAGTTAGTGTAGTGCGTCCTCTGCACAGTGTGCACCTAAAGCTACCTGAAGAAAATTGGTGGTGTTCTTCTGATCCTATTAGTACTGCAGGCAAGTGCAGTGTTTACAGTTAGTGTAGTGCATCCTCTGCATAGTGTGCAACCAAAGCTACCTGCAGACAATTGCTGTTGTTCTGATCCTATTAATACCACAGGCAGGCAGGTACAGTATTTAAAGTTAGTGTACTGTGTCCTCTGCACAGTGTGCACCTAAAGCTACCTAAAGACAATTGCTGTCGTTCCGATCCTATTAATACCACAGGGAGGCAGCTACAGTATTTAAAGTTAGTGTACTGTGTCCTCTGCACAGTGTGCACCTAAAGCTACCTGAAGACAATTGCTGTTGTCCTGATCCTATTAATACCACAGGCCAGCAGGTACAGTATTTACAGTTAGTGTACTGTGTCCTCTGCACAGTGTGCACCTAAAGCTACCTGAAGAAAATTGGTGCTGTTCTGTTGATCCTATTAGTACAACAGGAAGCTGCAGTTTTTACGGTTAGTGTAGTGCGTCCTCTGCACAGTGTGCACCTAAAGCTACCTAAAGACAATTGCTGTTGTTCTGATCCTATTAATACCACAGGCAGGCAGCTACAGTATTTACAGTGAGTGTACTGTGTCCTCTGCACAGTGTGCACCTAAAGCTACCTGAAGACAATTGGTGGTGTTCTTCTGATCCTATTAGTACTGCAGGCAGCTGCAGTATTTGCAAGTTAGTGTAGTGCGTTATCTGCACAGTGTGCACCTAAAGCTACCTGAAGAAAACTGGTGGTGTTCTTCTGATCCTATTAGTACCGCAGGCAGCTGCAGTATTTACAGTTAGTTTAGTGCATCTTCTGCACAGTGTGCACCTAAAGCTACCTGAAGAAATTGCTGGTGTTCTTCTGATCCTATTAGTATAACAGGCAGCTGCAGTATTTACAAGTTAGTGTAGTGCGTCTTCTGCACAGCGTGCACCTAAAGCTACCTGAAGAAAATTGGTGGTGGTGTTCTTCTGATCCTATTAGTACCGTAGGCAGCTGCAATATTTACAAGTTAGTGTAGTGCGTCCTTTGCACAGTGTGCACCTAAAGCTACCTGAAGAAAATTGGTGGTGTTCTTCTGATCCTATTAGTACAGCAGGCAGCTGCAGTATTTACAAGTTAGTGTGGCGCGTCATCTGCACAGTGTGCACCTAAAGGTACCTGAAGAAAATTGGTTGTAGTTCTTCTGATCCTATTAGTAACGCAGGCAGCCGCAGTACTTATAGTTAGTGTAGAGCGTCCTCTGCACACTGTGCACCTAAAGCTACCTGAAGAAAATTGGTGGTGTTCTTCTGATCCTACTAGTACCAAAGACAGCTGCAGTACTCTGCACAGTGTGCACCTAAAGCTACCTGAAGAAAATTGGTGGTGTTCTTCTGACCCTATTAGTACCGCAAGCAGGTGCAGAATTTACAGTTAGTGTAGTGCGTCCTCTGCACAGTGTGCACCTAAAGCTACCTGAAGAAAATTGGTGGTGTTCTTCTGATCCTATTAGTAATGTAGGCAGCTGCAGTATTTATAGTTAATGTAGTGCGTCCTCTGCACAGTGTGCACCTAAAGTTACCTGAAGAAAATTGGTGGTGTTCTTCTGATCATATTAGTACCGCAGGCAAGTGCAGTGTTTACAGTTAGTGTAGTGCGTCCTCTGCGTAGTGTGCACCTAAAGCTACCTGAAAACAATTGCTGTTGTTCTGATCCTATTAATACCACAGGCAGGCAGCTACAGTATTTAAAGTTAGTGTACTGTGTCCTCTGCACAGTGTGCACCTAAAGCTACCCGAAGACAATTGCTGTTGTTCTGATCCTATTAATACCACAGGCCAGCAGGTACAGTATTTACAGTTAGTGTACTGTGTCCTCTGCACAGTGTGCACCTAAAGCTACCTGAAGAAAATTGGTGGTGTTCTTCTGATCCTATTAGTACCAAAGGCAGCTGCAGTTTTTACAGTTAGTGTAGTGCGTCCTCTGCACAGTGTGCACCTAAAGCTACCTGAAGACAATAGCTGTTGTTCTGATCCTATTAATACCACAGGCAGGCAGCTACAGTATTTACGGTTAGTGTACTGTGTCCTCTGCACAGTGTGCACCTAAAGCTACCTGAAGACAACTGGTGGTGTTCTCCTGATCCTATTAGTACTGCAGGCAGCTGCAGTATTTGCAAATTAGTGTAGTGCGTTATCTGCACAGTGTGCACCTAAAGCTACCTGAAGAAAATTGGTGGTGTTCTTCTGAACCTATTAGTACTGCAGGCAGCTGCAGTATTTACAGTTAGTGTAGTGTGTCTTATGCACAGTGTGCACCTAAAGCTACCTGAAGAATTTGCTGGTGTTCTTCTGATCCTATTAGTATCGCAGGCAGCTGCAGTATTTACAAGTTAGTGTAGTGCGTCCTCTGCACAGCGTGCACCTAAAGCTACCTGAAGAAAACTGGTGGTGTTCTTCTGATCCTATTAGTACCGCAGGCAGCTGCAGTATTTACAGTTAGTTTAGTGCATCTTCTTCACAGTGTGCACCTAAAGCTACCTGAAGAAATTGCTGGTGTTCTTCTGATCCTATTAGTATAACAGGCAGCTGCAGTATTTACAAGTTAGTGTAGTGCGTCTTCTGCACAGCGTGCACCTAAAGCTACCTGAAGAAAATTGGTGGTGGTGTTCTTCTGATCCTATTAGTACCGTAGGCAGCTGCAATATTTACAAGTTAGTGTAGTGCGTCCTTTGCACAGTGTGCACCTAAAGCTACCTGAAGAAAATTGGTGGTGTTCTTCTGATCCTATTAGTACAGCAGGCAGCTGCAGTATTTACAAGTTAGTGTGGCGCGTCATCTGCACAGTGTGCACCTAAAGGTACCTGAAGAAAATTGGTGGTGTTCTTCTGATCCTATTAGTAACGCAGGCAGCCGCAGTACTTATAGTTAGTGTAGAGCGTCCTCTGCACACTGTGCACCTAAAGCTACCTGAAGAAAATTGGTGGTGTTCTTCTGATCCTACTAGTACCAAAGGCAGCTGCAGTACTCTGCACAGTGTGCACCTAAAGCTACCTGAAGAAAATTGGTGGTGTTCTTTTGACCCTATTAGTACCGCAAGCAGGTGCAGTATTTACAGTTAGTGTTGTGCGTCCTCTGCACAGTGTGCACCTAAAGCTACCTGAAGAAAATTGGTGGTGTTCTTCTGATCCTATTAGTAATGTAGGCAGCTGCAGTATTTATAGTTAGTGTAGTGCGTCCTCTGCACAGTGTGCACCTAAAGTTACCTGAAGAAAATTGGTGGTGTTCTTCTGATCATATTAGTACCGCAGGCAAGTGCAGTGTTTACAGTTAGTGTAGTGCGTTCTCTGCATAGTGTGCACCTAAAGCTACCTGAAAACAATTGCTGTTGTTCTGATCCTATTAATACCACAGGCAGGCAGCTACAGTATTTAAAGTTAGTGTACTGTGTCCTCTGCACAGTGTGCACCTAAAGCTACCCAAAGACAATTGCTGTTGTTCTGATCCTATTAATACCACAGGCCAGCAGGTACAGTATTTACAGTTAGTGTACTGTGTCCTCTGCACAGTGTGCACCTAAATCTACCTGAAGAAAATTGGTGGTGTTCTTCTGATCCTATTAGTACCAAAGGCAGCTGCAGTTTTTACAGTTAGTGTAGTGCGTCCTCTGCACAGTGTGCACCTAAAGCTACCTGAAGACAATAGCTGTTGTTCTGATCCTATTAATACCACAGGCAGGCAGCTACAGTATTTACGGTTAGTGTACTGTGTCCTCTGCACAGTGTGCACCTAAAGCTACCTGAAGACAATTGGTGGTGTTCTCCTGATCCTATTAGTACTGCAGGCAGCTGCAGTATTTGCAAATTAGTGTAGTGCATTATCTGCACAGTGTGCACCTAAAGCTACCTGAAGAAAATTGGTGGTGTTCTTCTGAACCTATTAGTACTGCAGGCAGCTGCAGTATTTACAGTTAGTGTAGTGTGTCTTATGCACAGTGTGCACCTAAAGCTACCTGAAGAATTTGCTGGTGTTCTTCTGATCCTATTAGTATCGCAGGCAGCTGCAGTATTTACAGTTAGTTTAGTGCATCTTCTGCACAGTGTGCACCTAAAGCTACCTGAAGAAATTGCTGGTGTTCTTCTGATCCTATTAGTATAACAGGCAGCTGCAGTATTTACAAGTTAGTGTAGTGCGTTTTCTGCACAGCGTGCACCTAAAGCTACCTGAAGAAAATTGGTGGTGGTGTTCTTCTGATCCTATTAGTACCGTAGGCAGCTGCAATATTTACAAGTTAGTGTAGTGCGTCCTTTGCACAGTGTGCACCTAAAGCTACCTGAAGAAAATTGGTGGTGTTCTTCTGATCCTATTAGTACAGCAGGCAGCTGCAGTATTTACAAGTTAGTGTGGCGCGTCATCTGCACAGTGTGCACCTAAAGGTACCTGAAGAAAATTGGTGGTGTTCTTCTGATCCTATTAGTAACGCAGGCAGCCGCAGTACTTATAGTTAGTGTAGAGCGTCCTCTGCACACTGTGCACCTAAAGCTACCTGAAGAAAATTGGTGGTGTTCTTCTGATCCTACTAGTACCAAAGGCAGCTGCAGTACTCTGCACAGTGTGCACCTAAAGCTACCTGAAGAAAATTGGTGGTGTTCTTCTGACCCTATTAGTACCGCAAGCAGGTGCAGTATTTACAGTTAGTGTAGTGCGTCCTCTGCACAGTGTGCACCTAAAGCTACCTGAAGAAAATTGGTGGTGTTCTTCTGATCCTATTAGTAATGTAGGCAGCTGCAGTATTTATAGTTAGTGTAGTGCGTCCTCTGCACAGTGTGCACCTAAAGTTACCTGAAGAAAATTGGTGGTGTTCTTCTGATCATATTAGTACCGCAGGCAAGTGCAGTGTTTACAGTTAGTGTAGTGCGTCCTCTGCATAGTGTGCACCTAAAGCTACCTGAAAACAATTGCTGTTGTTCTGATCCTATTAATACCACAGGCAGGGAGCTACAGTATTTAAAGTTAGTGTACTGTGTCCTCTGCACAGTGTGCACCTAAAGCTACCCGAAGACAATTGCTGTTGTTCTGATCCTATTAATACCACAGGCCAGCAGGTACAGTATTTACAGTTAGTGTACTGTGTCCTCTGCACAGTGTGCACCTAAAGCTACCTGAAGAAAATTGGTGGTGTTCTTCTGATCCTATTAGTACCAAAGGCAGCTGCAGTTTTTACAGTTAGTGTAGTGCGTCCTCTGCACAGTGTGCACCTAAAGCTACCTGAAGACAATAGCTGTTGTTCTGATCCTATTAATACCACAGGCAGGCAGCTACAGTATTTACGGTTAGTGTACTGTGTCCTCTGCACAGTGTGCACCTAAAGCTACCTGAAGACAATTGGTGGTGTTCTCCTGATCCTATTAGTACTGCAGGCAGCTGCAGTATTTGCAAATTAGTGTAGTGCGTTATCTGCACAGTGTGCACCTAAAGCTACCTGAAGAAAATTGGTGGTGTTCTTCTGATCCTATTAGTACTGCAGGCAGCTGCAGTATTTACAGTTAGTGTAGTGTGTCTTATGCACAGTGTGCACCTAAAGCTACCTGAAGAATTTGCTGGTGTTCTTCTGATCCTATTAGTATCGCAGGCAGCTGCAGTATTTACAAGTTAGTGTAGTGCGTCCTCTGCACAGCGTGCACCTAAAGCTACCTGAAGAAAATTGGTGGTGGTGTTCATCTGATCCTATTAGTACCGCAGGCAGCTGCAATATTTACAAGTTAGTGTAGTGCGTCCTTTGCACAGTGTGCACCTAAAGCTACCTGAAGAAAATTGGTGGTGTTCTTCTGATCCTATTAGTACAGCAGGCAGCTGCAGTATTTACAAGTTAGTGTGGTGCGTCCTCTGCACAGTGTGCACCTAAAGCTACCTGAAGAAAATTGGTGGTGTTCTTCTGATCCTATTAGTACCGCAGGCAGCTGCAGCATTTACAGTTAGTGTAGTGTGTCCTCTGCACAGTGTGCACCTAAAGCTACCTGAATTATTTTGGTGGTGTTCTTTTGATCCTATTAGTAATGCTGGCAGCTGCAGTATTTACAGTTAGTGTAGTGCGTCCTCTGCACAGTGTGCACCTAAAGCTACCTGAAGACAATTGCTGTTGTTCTGATCCTATTAATACCACAGGCAGGCAGCTACAGTATTTACAGTTAGTGTACTGTGTCCTCTGCACAGTGTGCACCTAAAGCTACCTGAAGACAATTGGTGGTCTTCTTCTGATCCTATTAGTACCGCAGGTAGCTGCAGTATTTACAAGTTAGTGTAGTGCGTCCTTTGCACAGTGTACACCAAAAACTACCTGAAGAAAATTGGTGGTGTTCTTCTGATCCTATTAGTACTGCAGGCAGCTGCAGTATTTACAAGTTAGTGTGGTGCGTCCTCTGCACAGTGTGCACCTAAAGCTACCTTAAGAAAATTGGTGGTGTTCTTCTGATGCTATTAGTACAGCAGGCAGCTGCAGTATTTACAGTTAGTGTAGTGTGTCCTCTGCACAGTGTGCACCTAAAGCTACCTGAAGAATTTTGGTGGTGTTCTTCTAAAGCTATTAGTACCGCAGGCAGCTGCAGTATTTACAGTTAGTGTAGTGCGTCCTCTGTACAGTGTGCACCTAAAGATACCTGAAGAAAAATGGTGGTGTTCTTCTGATCCTATTAGTAAGGCAGGCAGCCACAGTATTTATAGTTAGTGTAGTGCGTCCTCTGCACAGTGTGCACCTAAAGCTACCTGAAGAAAATTGGTGGTGTCCTTCTTAACCTATTATACCGCAGGCAGCTGCAGTATTTACAGTTAGTGTAGTGCATCTTCTGCACAGTGTGCACCTAAAGCTACCTGAAGAAAATTGGTGGTGTTCTTCTGATCCTATTAGTAATGCAGGCAGCTGCAGTATTTATAGTTAGCGTAGTGCGTCCTCTTCACAGTGTGCACCTAAAGTTACCTGAAGAAAATTGGTGGTGTTCTTCTGATCCTATTAGTACCACAGGCAGCTGCAGTGTTTATAGTTAGTGTAGTGTGTCCTCTGCACAGTGTGCACCTAAAGCTAACTGAAGACAATTGCTGTTGTTCTGATCCTATTAATACCAAAGGCAAGCAGCTGCAGTATTTACAGTTAGTGTACTGTGTCCTCTGCACAGTGTGCAACTAAAGCTACCTGAAGACAATTGCTGGTGTTCTCATACTAATAATACTACAGGCAGGCAGTTGATTCTGCTAGCTGCAGTGTCAGTATATATATACATCCCAGCTTTGTGCAGCTACATCTCACTGCAGGCCATTAGTATGTCTGGAAGGCCAACAAGGAGAGGCAGACAGTCACAAGCCAAAAAAGAGGGCAAGCAGTCTCTGTGTCTAGAGGCAACAGTGTTGGTCATGGAGACGGTGCCTCCTCATCAGCACATGGCCATGGGACACGCTTGTCCTTTTTTTTGGCAGCTGGTCGTGTTGAGCCGCAACATGCGTAAGACTTATTAGAGTGGATGACCAAGCCGTCCTCATCCTCCTCATCCTCTCTCACCCGGGCTCAGGGTACTTTGTCTGGCAAAGCAGCTGCCAACGCGGCCTCTTCCCTTGGCTCAATGGCATCAGTCACTCCTTCCCTAGCCCCACCATGTCCTCCTGAGGAGTCCCCCCGAACTGTTAGACCACAGTGTTGGGTACATGCTCCAGGAGGATGCCCAGCATTTTGAAGGCTCCAATGATGGTACTCAGCTAGAGGAAGGCAATAACGTGAGCCCAGAGAGAGGGGGTGCCCAAGAAGGACAGCAATCTGGCAGTCATGTTCCCCCAGCTGCAGCATACTGTCAGCTTTGCTCCAGTGATGAGGAGTAAGGGGATGATGTGGTCACTGACTCCACGTGGGTGCCTGATAGGAGAGAGGAGGATTAGGAGGCACATCTCCAACGAGGCAGTATGCCCTCCAGGGCGCAGCTTAAGGGCAGCACACCGTCTGCATCACACCACACAGCTCCGTATGTGCAGGGCGTTGATGTCTCTGCGTGTTATTCCAAATGTTCTTTGGTGTGGGCCTTTTTTTAGACTAATGCATCAGATCCTACCGCTGCTATTTGCAACATATGTCTCAAGCGTATCTCACGTGGCCAAAACATCACCCGCTTGGGCACCACATGCTTGACCAGACATATGTTGACCTGCCATGCAGTTCGTTGGCAAGCATACCTAAAAGACCCACACCAAAGAACAAAGCGGACCTCTCCTTGCTCCTCATCAGCTGGGATCTCCAACCCCACTATACCATCAGTCCTTTCTGAAACCTGCACTGAGAGGAATGAAGGTGTAGAATTAGGTGTGTCACAGCCAAGTACTTGCGGGCAATCTGCTATTGGTACACCGACGTCAGATTATACCACAGCAAATTTCCCTGCCACTGAGGATCCGCACATTCCACAAACTCACGGAAGGGGGCAGAGTCTACCAACTGAAAAGGCAGCAGTTGAAGTGCTAGCAATTTAGCCAAGCTAGCATTCAACCGCTGGGCATGTGGATGGCTGGGAGCGAAGGAGGGAGCGGATGATGTGGTCACTGACTCCACGTGGATGCCTGATAGGAGAGAGGAGGATTAGGATTCTGGCAGCTGGGTGAGCTAGGATTCTGGCAGTGCATGGTTCTTTCACCACGCACTGGGTGACTCTTCTGGCAGCTGGGAAGGATGCAGGACAGGGTGCGGTAGTGTTGGAGGTTGTTCTGCCACCACGCCTCCAAAATTCTACTAGTGGTGATTCTGCTACACCTCTCTCCTCCACCCCCACCTCTCTCCTCCACCCCCTTCCGTGAGTTTGTGGAATGTGCGGTTCCTCAGTGGCAGGTTCCCAAACACCACTTTTTCTCACGGAAGTCGATTCCGGCTCTCTACCGGCATGTGGAAAGCAATGTCTTGGCCTCGCTGGACAGGGCGGTCAGCGGTAAGGTGCATATTACCACTGACTCATGGTCCAGCAGGCATGGACAGGGATGTTACCTATCTTTCACCATGCACTGGATGACTCTTCTGGCAGCTGGGAAGGATGCAGGACAGGTGATTCTGCTACACCTCTCTCCTCCACTCCCTCCTCTTCTTCTTCCTCCATGTCCTCTTCCTGTGCTGATTTGTCCTTGGAACCAGCAGTGCTCCGTAGGCGTTCAAGGGGCTATGCAAGCACGCAGGCAAAAAGATGCCATGTGGTGCTTGAGCTGGTGTGCTTGGGGGACAGGAGCCACACTGGGGCAGAGATTCTGTCAGCTCTGCAAGGGAAGGTTCAGAGGTGGTTGATGCAACGCCAGCTTAAGGCAGGTATGGTGGTTTGCGACAATGGCACCAACCTCCTCTTCACCCTCCGACAGGGACAACTGACCCATGTGCCCTGTTTGGCTCACGTCCTTAACTTGGTGGTGCAGTGGTTCTTGGGCAGGTACCTGGCTTACAGGATATCCTGAGGCAGGCAAGGAAAGTCTGTGTGCATTTCCGCAGGTCATATAATGCCAGTACTCGGCTGGCTGACCTCCAAAAGGAATTTAACCTGCCAAGAACTGCCTAATCTGTGACATGCCCACCAGGTGGAACTCAACATTGGCCATGCTGCAGCGGCTGCACATGCAGCAGAGGGCCATCAATGAGTACCTATGCTACTATGGCACCAGGACAGGGTGAGGGGAGCTTGTTTTTTTCCCCACGCCAGTGGGCTATGATGAGGGATGCATGCACTGTCCTGTCACCATTTGAGGAGGCCACGAGGATGGTGAGCAGTGACAGTGCATGCATCAGCGATACTGTCCCACTTGTCCACCTGTTGGAGCTTACCTTTCAAGGCCCCCTTTATCCAGAGAATGTTCCTGCATGCCTGCCGATCACACAGGAAGAGGACGAGGAGGATTGTGTCAGCATGCAGGTGGAGCCTGGCACTCAGCATCAGCAGCAGTCTTCAAGGGATCGTTTACCCATGGACTTATACATGGCTGGGAGGAGGTGGCTGCGGATTATGTCGTCCTTAGTGACCCAGAGGACTCTGGACCGAATGCCTCAGCAAACCAACGCTTCATGGCCTCCCTGATCTTGCAAAGCCTGCAGAAGGATCCTCGAAATAATGTAATAATGGAACAACGTAATAATGTGCAGAGGTTATGATTTATGATACCTCCTTCTGGCTGGTGGGTTACCTATGGGGTCATATGCATGAGTTACTTAGCGCCTTTATCAGTGCTTTTATGGTGACATTTTCCTATTTTTAATTAAATTTAATTTTATTGCCTTCTCTTGGGTCCATTTCTCTGTGTCCCTCTCCCTTCCAGGTTGGCATTGTGGCGTTGCCCTGCACTCATTGGGTAGGCTTGAGCACGTATTACTTTGCCGGGCTGCATGGGCCAGGTGACACGGATATCTTGATTTTATAACTATGACATCCCCTGGTAATTTTGATACCTCCTTTAGCCTGGTGGTTATCTATGGGGGTCATATGCATTAGCCACTTAGCGCCTTCATCAGGGCTTTTATGGTGACTAATTCTTTTCTTTTTCTTGGGTCCACTTTTCTACATCCCTTTCCCTCCCAAGTGGCATTGTGGCATTGTCCTGCACTCTTTGGGGAGGCTTGAGCACGTATCACTTTGCTGGGCTGCATGGATCAGGTGACGAGGATACCCCAATTCATGGCCATATAACTGTGACATTCCCTGCTAATGTATGTGCCTATGTGCTAGTTTAGGTATTTTGGGTGACAGCTTCAGGCGCTTGGTACCCCGAACTACGGTGTTTATGACTTAGGAGGGCGTGGTTTGGCTGCTTTAGAGTAGGCGGCCAATCACTAGGAGAGTGTACTGTAACAGTCTAGCCTCCTCTGCGCATGTGAGGTGTAGAGCACAATCTCCCTATTTGGGAGTAAGTTTACTACCAGCCGCTGATTGACTCCAAATCCCCTGCGGCTGAGATGACGCCTGCTTCTGGGCTGGCCGCTCTCTCGGTTATGTACGAGTCTTGGAGCGCACGCTCCTGGTACACTGACTGACGTGACACCAGCGGCCGATTGGCTGCTGGCTGTCATCTCCTCCATAGTGATACAGCTAATGAGGCTTGGAATGCAAGCCGTACTGAAAGCTTGGGACGCAAGCCGAGTGGAAGTTATGTTGTCCGAGGCTTTTTGAAAGTCACAGCATTTTATTTTTATTTTTGCTGACATGATTTGATGTAGGGTTCCCTCTTACATTTTAGGCTTTCAGGCTTTATCATTGTATATTAAAAGTGTATTAAATATGGATATTTGTGTTCCCATTGAATATCCACTTCCGGTTCCGCCATGATGGGGGCGGAGCTGGTCATGTTGTAAGTTGTGTACAGTCTATAAATAAGTGCAATGTGGGGAGGCTGTTTTATGCCCCTGCTGATGCCTGTGGAGTCGAAACGCGTAGGGACAGCTCTCTCAGCTTTCCACATTGCTATTTTTATTTGTTTGTGATCACTTTTATCCTGTATGGTTTTTATCCATTAAAAAACCCATTTTTGATCTACACTATGTGGAGTTCCCTTTTTTCTTTCTCCATGGGTCCACTGTGTACTATTTCCTCCTGATCATTTTTTTCCAGAACTGGAGATCGTGTGCATCAGTGGTTCAATGTCTGCCCGGGACAACTACCCCTCACCGGTGATTGAGACCCAGAGGACATCATTCGGCTGGACATCACGGGAGACCATCCACTTATGCCTAAAAGACGTACTGCTATACGGCAGGTGCATCCTACGGATCTGGTAAGGGTATCCAACTTTTCCAATTGAAGATCTGTGTGCTTTGGTATCCATGGTCGCCTTTCCATTAGAGTGTCCATTTACTTCCCAGGGTATATGGTACCCTGTCCTTGGAGAACACTTCCACCCACCTCATCATTTATGGACTTTTGTCCCTTGCTGCCTTTCACTTTAATATAGACATTGTTTTGATCACTTTTAGCAGGCCACTGCTTGTGTATCTTATTTTGTTTGTTATTATATTTCACATTTTCACAGGTGTATATAATTTTCTATTCATGCATTTAGTTTATGTTGGTTTATTTTAGCGCTGCACTTTATTAATTTTACTTTAAGCTGACTTGGTTTGTCTGTGTGCTAGCTGCTGTAGTTTTCTAGCCTGTCTTACTGGGTTAGCGCAGCATTTTTCTTACACTCTGTTCAACACTACACTGACACCAGTCCAGGTAGATACACTTGTCACCCCCGATCACCCCTCCATCACCCCCGAGTTAACCCCTTCATCCCCTGTCACTGTGTCACCCAGTGCAGCATTCAGATTTTTTTGATCGCTGTATTGGTGGCATTAGTGACAAAAATCAGTGTTAGGGTACTTAGTGTAGGCCCAGATAGGTCTAGGGACCCCCCTAACCCCCCCTAATAAGGGTTTAACCCCTTGATCACCCACTGTCACCAGTGATCACTGTGTAAGTGTCATGGGTGATGCTGGTTAGCTAGTTTATTTTTTATAGCGTCAGGACATCATTGGGTTTTAGGATCAGTAAGGGTCTGCATCACCCCAGGCAGCGTCAGATTAATGCCAGTAACGCTAACACCCACGCATGCACCATACACCTCCCTTAGTAGTATAGTGTCTGAACGTCCCCAGCAGTTTAGGGTTCCCAAAAACGCAGTGTTAGCGGGATCAGCCCAGATACCTGCTAGCACCTGCGTTTAGCCCCTCCGCCCAGCCCAGCCCACCCAAGTGCAGTATCAATCGATCATTGTAACTTACAAAACATGACACACATAACTGCAGCGTTCGCAGAGTCAGGCCTGATCCCTGCCAATGCTAACAGTTTATTTTGCAGCATTTGAAGCAGTCGCTGATAGTCAGGAGCTTTTTTTCCTGTGAGTCTCACTAGTGTACCATTAAATTTAGAGACCAAAATGTCAAATTGAAGGTACACTAGTAAAGAGGCCTACACATTTCGGAGCATGACAGATAGTGAAGAGGAAGTCACTCATCCGTCAGATTCATATGCCCGTGTTCTCTGCCTCCATGACCAAGACATGATACGAGCAGATCTTGCGGTTCATGCACTTCAATGATAATGAACTCTGTCCTCCTTGGGGTGACCCTGGATTTGACCGGCTCTACAAAATTCGGCCCCTCGTAAACCACTACAACCAACAGTTTACAGCCTTGTTTACTCACGATCAAGTTGTCTGTGTTGATGAGTCCATGATTACGTTTTCTCGCCGCTTGTCTATCAAACAGTATCTTCCCAGCAAGCGTGCCAGATATGGGGTCAAGATTAGGGATGAGCCGAACACCCCCCGGTTCGGTTCGCACCAGAACCTGCGAACGGACCGAATTTCGCACGAACGTTAGAACCCCATTGATGTCTATGGGACTCGAACATTCAAAATCAAAAGTGCTCATTTTAAAGGCTAATTTGCATGGTATTGTCCTAAAAAGGGTTTGGGGACCCGGGTCCTGCCTCAGGGGACATGTATCAATGCAAAAAAAACTTTTAAAAACGGCAGTTTTTTCGGGAGCAGTGATTTTAATGATGCTTAAAGTAAAAAAAAAGTGAAATATTCCTTTAAATATTGTACGTGGGGGGTGTCTTTAGTATGCCTGTAAAGTGGCGCGTGTTTCCCGTGCTTAGAACAGTCCCTGCACAAAATGACATTTTTAAAGGAAAAAAAGTCATTTAAAACTGCTTGTCGCTTTAATGTAATGTCGGGTCCTGGAAATGGATGAAAATCAGTGAGACAAACGGCATGGGTTTGTCTCCAGTCCATTACCAGGCCCTTTGGGTCCTGTATGGATATTAAGGGGAACCCCGCACCCAAATTAAAAAAGGAAAGGCCCTTTATACTCTGAACAGCAGTATACAGGTGGTGCAAACAAGACAGGGACTGTAGGTTTGTTGTTAAGTAGAATCTGTTTGTAATTTTGAACTGGTACATTTTGAACATGTTTAGCTCCAGCCAAAAAATCTATTTTAAGCTTTATGGAAAACATAGGGAAGGGTTATCACCCCTGTCACATTTGTTTTGCTGCCTGTGCTCCTCTTCAGAAGATTTCACCTCACTTTTTGTCCCAACGACAAATGTTTTTTGAAAATTTGGGTTTTTTTGTGAAACAAGGATTGGTGATAAAACATCAGTGGAAAAGAGAAATGTTTTTTCCCATATTAACTCTTACAGGAGAGAATTTCCCTTCTCTAGTGGGGTAGCTAGGGGGATCTCACTTCCTGTTGTCTCCTTGTGTCTGCAAGTAGGAGTCGTTTGTAAGTTGGATGTTTGAAAGGGGCCTGCTCAGCAGAAATTTGGGCCTTAGGTGTTGTTGTGGCCACAACACTGTAAGCCCTCACAAGGTCCTGCTGTGAAATATTAGATCAAGAATTGTAATTACATGCCCCTGTTAAACAGGGGCAGAAAAATTGAGCCTTTGGTGGTGGTGGTGGTGCTGGTGCCACAACACTGTAAGTCCTCACTCACTCTTGGTGGGCGCAGAAATGGGCGCTGCTGTGAAATATTAGATCAAGAATTGTAATTACATGCCTCTGTTGAACAGAGGCTGAAAAATTGGGCCTTAGGCACTGGTGCTGGTGCCACAACACTGCAGCCCCTCACAGATACTCTAGTTGGAACGCAGGAACGAGCAGTGCTGCAAAGTATTGCATCAAAAATTGTAATTACACGCCCCTGTTAAACAGGGGCTGAAAAATTGGGCCTTATGCACTGGTGCTGGTGCCACAACACTGCAACCCCTCACAGATACTCTAATTGGAACGAAGGAACGAGCCCTGCTGCAAAGTATTGCATCAAAAATTGTAATTACATGCCCCTGTTAGACAGGGGCTGAAAAATTGGGCCTTAGGCACTGGTGCTGGTGCCACAACACTGTAACCCCTCACAGATACTCTAGTTGGAACGCAGAAATGAGCCCTGCTGCAAAGTATTGCATCAAAAATTGTAATTACACGCCCCTGTTAAACAGGGGCTGAAAAATTGTGCCTTAGGCACTGGTGGCGGCACCCAGAACCAAAAATGTTCTTACAAGCTATCAGCGTGATCATTGACGAGGAAGAGGATAATTACTCAGGATAGTCACTCAGCATCAGCATAGGCAATCTTTGAAGGGATCTGAGATTTCAAAAAAAATTATTCGGTTACATCAGCATCAGGTGCTTGGTAGCTGGTGGTGATCCAAGACTGGTTCATTTTTATGAAGGTCAGTCGATCGACCGAGTCGGTGGACAGACACACCCTGTGATCGGTTACAAAGCCTCCAGCAGCACTGAATGTGCGTTCTGAAAGAACGCTGGATGCAGGACAGGCCAGTAGCTCAGTTGCATACTGTGCAAGCTCTGGCCAGTGATCCATCCTCAAGACCCAGTAACCCAGAGGATTTTCGGTGGGAAAGGTATCCAAGTCAGATCTTGCCCCTAGGTATTCCTGCACCATGTAAAACAGACGCTGGCGATGGTTGCTGGAACCAATCATACCTTGGGGCTGCGGACTAAAAAATTGTCTGAACGCATCGGTCAGACGGCCACCTTCTCCACCGCTCCTTCTTTTACTGACCGAAGCCTCAGCAACACGTTGTCCAGAAACAGGAGTTTGTAACCTCCCAGTCTCTGGAAGCGCGTTGCACAGACCTTTCTGCAAGGCCTCCCGAAGATGTTTCATCCTCTGCTCCCTCTGAGATGGCAAGATAAGGTCCGCAACCTTACCCTTGTAACATGGATCAAGGAGGGTTTCCAGCCAGTATTGGTCCTTCTCCTTCATACCACAAATACGAGGATCCTTCCGCAGGCTTTGCAGGATCAGGGAGGCCATGCAGCGTAGGTTTGCTGAGGCATTCGGTCCGGAGTCCTCTGGGTCACTAAGGATGACATGGTCCGCAGCCACCTCCTCCCAGCCATGTACAAGTCCATGTGTTTCTTGGGACTGATCCCTTAAAGACTGCTGTTAATGCTGAGTGCCAGGCTCCACCTCCATACTGACACAATCCTCCTCCTCCTCCTCTTCCTGTGTGATCGGCGGGCACGCAGGAACACTGTCTGGATAAAGGGAGCCTTGAGAGCTAAGGAAGTCCTCCTCTTCCTGCCTCTGTTCTGCCTCAAGTGCCCTGTCCATTATTCCACGCAGCGTGTGCTCCAACAGGTGGACAAGGGGGACAGTGTCACTGATGCATGCACTGTCACTGCTCACCATCCTCGTGGCCTCCTCAAATGGTGACAGGACAGTGCATGCATCCCTGATCATGGCCCACTGGCGTGGGGAAAAAAAACATGCTCCCCTGACCCTGTCCTGGTGCCACAGTCGCACAGGTACTCATTGATGGCCCTCTGCTGTGTGTGCAGCCGCTGCAGCATGGCCAACGTTGAGTTCCACCTGGTGGGCATGTCACAGATTAAGTGGTTCTTGGGCAGGTTAAACTCCTTTTGGAGGTCTACCAGCCGAGCACTGGCATTATATGACCGGCGGAAATGCACACAGACTTTCCTGGCCTGCCTCATCCTGTAAGCCCGGGTACCTGCCTAAGAGCCGCCACACCACCAAGTTGAGGACATGAGCGAAACAGGGCACATGGGTCATTTGTCCCTGTCGGAGGGCAGAGAGGAGGTTGGTGCCATTGTTGCAAACCACCATTCCTGCCTTAAGTTGGCGTGGCGTCAACCACCTCTAAACCTGCCCCTGCAGAGCTGACAGAACCTCTGCCCCAGTGTGGCTCCTGTCCCCCAAGCACACCAGCTCAAGCACCACATGGCATCTTTTGGCCTGCATACATGAGTAGCCCCTTGAACAGCTACAGAGCACTGCTGGTTCCGAGGACAAAGTACAGGAAGAGGCCATGGAGGAAGAAGAGGAGGGGGAGGAGGAGAGAGGTGTGTCACAATCATTAGAGTGGAATTTTGGAGGCGTGGTGGCGGAAAAACCTCCAACACTACTGCACCTTGTCCTGCATCCTTCCCAGCTGCCAGCAGAGTCACCCAATGCACCGTGAAACTTAGGTAATGTCCCTATCCATGCCTGCTGGACCATAAGTCAGCAGTAATATGCACCTTACCACTGACCACCCTGTCCAGCGAGGCCAAGACATTGCCTTCTACATGCCGGTAGAGAGCCGGAATCGCCTTCCGTGAGAAAAAGTGGCGTTTGGGTACCTGCCACTGAGGAACCGCACATTCCACAAACTCATGGAAGGGGGCAGAGTCTACCAACTGAAAAGGCAGCAGTTGAAGTGCTAGCAATTTTGCCAAGCTAGCATTCAACCGCTGGGCATGTGGATGGCTAGGAGCGAACTTCTTTCAGCGGTGCAGCAGCTGGGGCAGGGAAATTTGCCTGGTACAATCTGACGTTGGCGTACTGAAAGCAGATTGCCCACAAGTACTTGGCTGTGACACACCTAATTCTACACCTTCATTCCTCTCAGTGCAGGTCTCAGAGAGGACTGAAGGTATAGTGGGGTTGGGGATCTCAGCTGATGAGGAGCAAGGAGAGGTCCTCTTCGTTCTTTGGTGTGGGTCTTTTAGATACGCTTGCCAACGAACTGCATGGCAGGTCAACATATGTCTGGTCAAGCATGTGGTGCCCAAGCGGGAGATGTTTTGGCCACGCGAGATACGCTTGAGACATATGTTGCAAATAGCAGCGGTGCGATCTGATGCACTCATCTCAAAAAAGGCCCACACCAAAGAACTTTTGGAATAACGCGCAGAGACAGCAGAGCCCTGCACATGCGGAGCTTTGGGGTGTGATGCAGTCAGTGTGCTGCCCTTAGGCTGGCCCCTGGAGGGCATCCTGCCTCGTCGGTGATGTGCCTCCTCCTCCTCTCTCCTATCAGGCACCCACGTTGAGTTAGTGACCTCATCATCCCCTCCCTCCTCATCACTGGATCAAACCTGGCAGTATGCTGCAGCAGGGGGAGCATGACTGCCAGATTGCTGTCCTTCTTGGGCACCCCCCCTGTCCGTGCTCATGTTACTGACTTCATCTAGCTCAGTATAATCATCAGAGTCTTCTAAATGCTGGGCATCCTCCTGGAGCATGTACCCAACACTGTGGTCAAACAGTTCAAGGGACTCCTCAGGAGGACATGGTGGGGCTAGGGAAGGAGTCACTGATGCCATTGAGCCGAGGGAAGAGGCCATGTTGGCAGCTGCTTTGCCAGACAAAGTACCCTGAGCATGGGTGAGAGAGGATGAGGAGGATGAGGACGGCTTGGTCATCCACTCGACCAAGTCTTCCGCATGTTGCGGCTCAACACGGCCAGCTGCCGAAAAAAAGGCCACGCGTGTCCCACGGCCATGTGCTGATGAGGATGCACCGTCTCCACAACCAGCACTGTTGCCTCTAGACACAGAGCCTGCTTGCCCTCTTTTATTGGCTTGTGACTGTCTGCCTCTCCTTGTTGGCCTTCCAGACATACTAATGGCCTGTAGCTGCACTAAGCTGGGATGTATATAATGTATATATATATATATATATATATATATATATATATATATATATATATACACACTGATACTGCAGCTAGCAAAATCAACTGCCTGCCTGTAGTATGAGAGCACTACCAGCCTTCTACAGGTAGCTTTAGCTGAACACTGTGCAGAGCTCGCAAAAAACAAACTTGTAGCTTATTTAGCTGCCTGCGGTAGTGATAGGATCAGGAAAACACCACCAACCTTCTACAAGTAGCTTTAGTTGAACACTGTGTAGAGCTCACAAAAAATAACTTGTAGCTTATTTAGCTGCCTGCGTTAGTGATAGGATCAGGAAAACCCCACCAACCTTCTACATGTAGCTTTAGCTGAAAACTGTGCAGAGCTCACAAAAAACTAACTTGTAGTTTTAGCTGAACACTGTGAGGAGGATGCACTACACTAACTTGTAGCTTTAGCTGAACACTGTGAGGAGGATGCACTACCCTAACTTGTAGCTTTAGCTGAACACTGTGCAGAGGTTGCACTACACTAACTTGTAGTTTTAGCGGAACACTGTGAGGAGGACGCACTACACTAACTTGTAGCTTTAGCTGAATACTGTGCAGAGGTCACACTACACTAACTTGTAGCTTTAGCTGAACACTGTGCAGAGCTCGCAAAAAACTAACTTGTAGCTTATTTAGCTGCCTGCAGTAGTGATAGGATCAGGAAAACACCACCAACCTTCTACAGGTAGCTTTAGCTGAAAACTGTGCAGAGCTCACAAAAAACTAACTTGTAGTTTTAGCTGAACACTGTGAGGAGGACACACTACACTAACTTGTAGCTTTAGTTGAACACTGTGCAGAGGTCGCACTACACTAACTTGTAGTTTTAGCTGAACACTGTGAGGAGGACCCCCATACACTAACTTGTAGCTTTAGCTGAACACTGTGCAGAAGTCACACTACACTAACTTGTAGCTTTAGCTGAACACTGTGAGGAGGACGCACTACCCTAACTTGTAGCTTTAGCTGAACACTGTGCAGAGGTCACACTAAACTAACTTGTAACTTTAGCTGAATACTGTGAGGAGGACACACTACACTAACTTGTAGTTTTAGCTGAACACTGTGCAGAGGTCGCATCACATTAACTTGTAGCTTTAGCTGAACACTGTGAGGAGGACGCACTACCCTAACTTGTAGCTTTAGCTGAACACTGTGCAGAGGTCACACTAAACTAACTTGTAGCTTTAGCTGAACACTGTGAGGAGATCGCACTACACTAACTGTAAATAGTCTAGCTGCCTGACTGTGGTACTAATAAGATCAAAAGAACACCAGCAATTTTCTTCAGGTAGCTGTAAATACTGTAACAAGACAAGCCTGCCTGTCAGCAGGAAGATAATAGGAACGGATCTAGTTAAACTGAATACAGTGTATATATATATATATATATATATACAACACCTGGGATGCATATATATACACAATACACTGTAAGTGCAGCTAACTCACTGACTGTCCTGCCTAATCTATCTAACTCAAATGAAATGATACTGTTTGTCTCTCTATCTAAGCACACCGGAACACACTACACAGGGCCGCCGTGCAGGCAGCCATATATAGTGTGGGGTGTGTACTAAACCCCCTGAGCCATAATTGGCCAAAGCCACCCTGGCTTTGGCCAATTACAGCTCTCTCTACTGACGGCGCTGTGATTGGCCAAGCATGTGGGTCATAGTGCATGCTTGGCCAATCATCAGCCAGCAATGCACTGCGATGCCACAGTGAATCATGGGCCGTGACGCACCACACGAATTTGGCACGAACGGCCCATATCGTTCATAATTCGGCGAACGATCGAACAGACGATGTTCGAGTCGAACATGGGTTCGACTCGAAGGCGAAGCTCATCCCTAGTCAAGATGTATAAGCTCTGTGACAGGGCAACAGGCTATACATATAGTTTTATGGTTTATGAGGGAAAAGATAGTCATGTAGAGCCGAAGAACTGCCCAGACTACATAGGGAGCGCTGGTAAGATTGTGTGGGACTTGGTGCCACCCTTATTTGGAAAGGGGTACCACTTGTATGTGGACAATTATTACACGAGCGTGCCACTTTTTAGACACCTTTTTTATTATGGAATTGTCGCATGTGGCACCACTAATCGCCGGGGCTTCTCCCAACAGCTTGTAGAATCCCGACTTAGACAGGGGTAGAGAGCCTGCTTGAAGTGTAATAATTTGTAAGCAGTGAAGTGGAGGGATTCATGGAATGTTTTTGTTCTGTCCTCCCTTCACGCAGATACGACAGTCCAAATTTCTACGGCGACTGGTTTTGTGGAGAAACCCCTCCATGTCCATGAATACAACCTTAATATGGGAGGGGTGGACCTCAACAACCAGTTGATGGCACCATACCTAATTGCCCGTAAGGCCAGACGCTGGTATTAAAAAGTGTCTGTATATTTATTTCAGTTGGCTCTGCTGAACGCTTTTGTGCTATAATAAGCTTCAGGATGGACTGAATTCTTCCTTAAATTCCAGAAAGAGATTGTCACAGCCCTTCTGTTTCCAGACGGTGCTATGGCCCTATGGCCATGGGCATATGTGAAATTACACCCCAAAATACATTCTGTTGCTTCTCCTGAGTACGAGGATACGTAAAGCCTCACATTACCGCCCCCTTCTCTCCACTGACACCATCAGCCTTGTGTGTCCCGCAGGGAATACAGGCTTCCCTGCTGCCTCCTCTCTCCAACACCTATGAGAACGCTTTTCAGCTGCTGCATGGCTCTACACTGCTCTCTACCACAATGCTGAGGATGGACACATGCCGCAGATAAGGACTCCTGATTTTATCATGTCTTTTTACACTCAACATCTTGTAAGTGCTTTTAACCCTTTGTGCACTTTTTAAAATTTTGCATACTGCACTTAGGGGCGCCTTTCTTTTCCTTTTTTCACCATTGCATACTGTACTTAGGGGTGCCTTTCTTTTCCTTTTTTCACCATTGTAATCTGTAGGGCCTTTGCTTTAAAAAAATATATAATGTTTGGGGGTTCAAAGTAATTTTCTTGCAAAAAAATATTTTTTCATGTAAACAAAAAGTGTCAGAAAGGGCTTTGTCTTCAAGTGGTTAGAAGAGTGGGTGAAGTGTTACATATACTTCTAAATGTTATGCATAAAATGTGAGGACAGTTAACCCCCCCAAATGACCCCTTTTTGGAAAGTAGACACCCCAAGCTATTTGCTGATAGGCATGTTGAGTTCATGGAATATTTTATATTTTGCCACAAGTTGCGGGAAAATGTAGTCACTAAATGATATATTGCTCAAACATGCCATGGGCATATGTGAAATTGTACCCCAAAATACTTTCTGTTGCTTCTCCTGAGTATGGGGATACCACATGTGTGAGAATTTTTGGCAGCCTAACAGACCCGAAAACCAATCACTGCCTTCAGGCTTTCTATGGGTGTAAATTTTTGATTTCACTCCTCACTGCCTATCACAGTTTCAGAGGCCATGAAATGCCCAGATAACACAACCCCCCCCCCCCAAATGACCCTATTTTGGAAAGTAGACACCCCATGCTATTTGCTGAGAGGCACGTTGAATATTTTGCAGATCTTGCTTTTTATCACAAAGTTTTGAAAATTGAAAAAAGGAAAAAAAAATATTTTCTTTCTTCATTTTCAAAAACAAATGAGAGCTGCAAAATACTCACCATGCCTCTTAGCAAATACCTTGGGGTGTCTACTTTCCAAAATGGGGTCATTTGGGGGGGGGGGGGTTGTGCTATCTGGACATTTCAGGACCTCCATAACTGTCATAGGTAGTGAGGAGTTAAATCACCATTTTACGCCCGTAGAAAGCCTGAAGGCAGTATTTGTTTTTCAGGGTCCTGTACACAGATTGGCTCCCAAACAGTCTCACACATGTGGTATTCCCATACTCAGGAGAAGCAGCAGAATGTATTTTGGGGTGTAATTCAACATATAACCATGGCATATGTGAGCAATATATCATTTAGTGACAACGTTGTGTAATTTTTTTTTTTTTGTCATTTTTCAATCACTCGTGACAAAAAAATAAAATATTCAATGGGCTCAACATGCCTCTCAGCAATTTCCTTGGGGTGTCTACTTTCCAAAATGGGGTCATTTGGGGGGGTTGTACTGCCCTGCCATTTTAGCACCTCAAGAAATGAGATAGGCAGTCATAAACTAAAAGTTGCCAGAAAATGTTCCATAGTTTGTAGACGCTACAACCTTTGCGCAAACCAAGAAATATAAGCTTATTGACATTTTTTTTACCAAAGACATGTGGCTGAATACATTTTGGCCTAAATGTATGACTAAAATTGAGTTTATTGGATTTTTTTCAAACAAAAAGTAGACAATATCATTTTTTTTTAAATTTTTTTTTCTCTTTGGCATCCTTGGATAAAACAACAGTTCCTGTCAAACTTCAATGACTCTGTCCTGTTGCCATGGTAACAGATTAAATGACTTACAGAGACACCCATTCTAAGGCTTCAAAGAGAACTAAAAAGAATAATAAACTGACGAGCAGGACAACCTTGTGGACCATACCTCTACCTTTCAACCCTTTTTCTTCTTTCTCTTTCCTTTTCTCCACCTTACGATTAAAGCTCATTATCAGAATTTATTTGACCTATATACACTCTACTTGTAAACAATATGTATAGTAGGTATAAATCATTTAAATACCTACAAAAGTAACTAAGGAAATGATATATATCTTTAATTTAGGTTTACGTGAACCCAATGTTTAATATTTGAAATTTCATGATATTTACCTATATAAACCCTACTGTAAAACAATGAGCTTACTTTATAGATCCTTGTAAACTTACTTTATGTATCTTTATAACATTGTATACTCAATAAACTTCTTTTGACAAGGAAATTTTTTTTTTCTTTTTCTGTTTATATCACAACAAATAAAAATTGCAGAGGCAATCAAATACCATCAAAAGAAAGCTCTATTTGTGGGAAAAAAAGGATGCAAATTTTGTTTGGGTACAACATTGCATAACCGCGCAATTAGCAGTTAAAGCAGAGCAGTGCCAAATTGTACAAAGTGCTCTGGTCGTTGAGCAGCCTAATCTTCCAGGGCTGAAGTGGTTAAGTACCGATGCTAGTAAACAGATACCACTGATTTGAGCACAATTGAAACATTTTTGGTAAGCATTAGCAGTTCACTGATGAGACTACTCGTTGCCTGGATTTACTCTTTAATGTCAGTTCAGATGGGTCAATTTGTGTAACACATTGGCAAGACAGCATAATAAATTATTTTGTGACCGTGAGCTTTAAAATCTTAGAAGTGTTATAGGTGAAGAGCATGCAGTATACAAAAGTGAATGGTGTACTAGAAACAAACTAGCTGTTTTTTTCATTATTAAACTACTGACATCAAATAGTGATATAGACATCTGTTATCATCTGAGGATGGCACAGTGGTTTAACGATTTGCATTTGTGCTGTGTATTGTTGTAGTTGTTTCCTTCTACAGCCCAAATACATACTGGTCAGTTAACCTAGTATGTATGCATTTCTAAATGCCTGTATAACTGGAAGGTACATTAAACTATATGCTTCTCTGGGGCAGGATTTTATATGAATGGTTGGAAAACCAAATTCAGGTGGCAGTTTCAAATTTCTAAAACACAACGCATGAATCAGAGAGCATCGGGACCAGGGAGCGTTGTCAAACAACAACATCTGCATTAACCAAAAATAGTCCAGTGAGCACCTGGAAAGTCTTTGTAATTCTATACATTTGTTTAAGTGCATATTTTCTATATTCACTATTTTATGTATAAACTAAATAAAGCGTTCATGATTTATGTGGCTACAAGTTAAATTACAGAGTCCAGTAAAAAGTTGAATTACTCCTTGCAAAATAGTTAACTCATTGAAACATGAGGACTACTCCTACTAAACAGACAATACAACTTGAGCAAAAGTAAGCTCTCTGGAGAAATATAAGGATCTAAAGAGCTTGTGTTTTTATTTACATTTTACTATTTCTGACAATGAGTTATAAGGACTAATAGTGTACCCCTGTACTCATTCCTTTAGGAGGGGCAGATATCTGAGCCCCACTTATTATAAAGTGGCTTTCACGTTTCTATAATTTCCCCAAACACATCATTTTTTGGGGACTGGGTGAAGAGAGGATGCTTTAATACTGGGACAAGATGTTTTGCAAGGGGAGAAGACTTTGTCACTCTGCTTGCAAGGTACCCCCTCTAATATCAAAAGGCATGTGGCCTGGTATGGTTGAGAAAGAGGGAAACATGTTCACTGCCATATGTTTACTGGCTACCCAGGCTGCATACCCCTATAAGGGTCTGGTGGAAAATTTAAGGGGAACTTCACACTGTTTTTCTCCCTAAAACTGACACAATAGATTAAAAAAGGGAAAAAATGCTTGGTGAATAAACCCAGATGGATTTACCATGGGGGGCATTATTTATTTTTTTTACTTTTTTTGCATTATAATAAATTGACTTTTTCATGTTGTTGGTGTGTTTTTTTATTTTATTTTTACTGTATCTGGGTATGAGTAATAAGGGAATTTACTTCTATTCCCCTGGAAAGCCCCGTTATTATACTGAGGACTTTCAGATTTCTATAATTACCTTAAACAATCCTCCACATACTTTTTGGAGAACAGGATGCGGAGAAGAGGCCCTTGTCCCTTAACATTGATACTAAGTTCCCAGCAAGTGGGGGAGGCTTTGCTGCCCTCTTGCAAGGTATCCTCCAATGTTGAGTGACATGTGGCCTGGTATAGTGCTAAGGGGGACACACACACACACATGCTGCCCCTCTTTTCCTGCTCATTCAGGATGCTTATTTGGATAAGGGTCTAAGTGGACTTTTAAGGGGAACCTAGGTGTTTTTTTCCCTTTTTTGTACTATCTGGTATTGTTCCATAAAACCACATTTAAGGCATTCCCCAAGCAGGATATTTAAGGCATTTCCCAAGCAGGATATTTAAAAGGAATTGTTTATTGGTAAATGTTCCCAATAACAGTGTCACGGAACACCCCACACTCCGCTTGAGTGCTTCCGTCATATACCGCTTCCTAAGTTCTGGAACACGAGTCCAATGGATCTGGCTATAGGAACCCCAAGAACTAGACAACACCAGTCTTGGAGTACATCAGAACTACTTTTATTTTGAGATCTCACAGACCTTTATACAGCAGGGATGACTCAAAGCTAACCTAATTAACATGACCTAATTTACTACAAAATGTACCCAGACCAGATGACAGTCTTGTGGGCACCGAGCTTCACACATTATTACAATTAACAATACAAACAACAATCTCCCCCCTCCTCAGCCTAGACCATTCGTCTATTAGCCAGGGCTGGTGGCTAATGTGATCAGCTCTCTCAATTAACATAAAAACATGTTGATAACACCAGCATCTCCTCACAGGATGTGTCCCAGCAGAATGAATCAGTCTTATCAGCAGGGGGCTGCTGGAGGAATCCCCCCTCCCTCTTCAGGGACACAAATATACAGTAAGGAGTCCCCATACAATATATACATGACTGAGTCCGATTAATACAGTTCAGACTGGATTTCTCATTCACCTCAAATGCTAGGGCCCATAATCGGTGGGCAACAGGCTTGCACACAGTCCTCTCCAACAGCCTCCGCTCTGGCCATGCCCGTGACAAACAGTATCCAGCTGTCCATGCCATTGGTTTTGCAATAGCTTGTCTATTATCCTTGAAAAAGGCCAGAATAAAAATAGCAACATCTGGCTCCAGCTGTGTTCACTGAACTCATCTCAAAGTGAACCCAACCAGGTTTCCTCTTCCCTAGTGATGAGGTGCTACTTTTGCTGAACTTATTTTTGCAATGAAATTACCAATTTTGCCTTCACTGAAATTGAATTAAAATTATACTTTTAATCTTTCTATGTAGCACTGGTAGGTGAAATCATCTAAAAGAGTTCCCTTATAAAGCTGTGACACAAAGTCATGTCAGATGCTATTGCTGTTTGACATGGTTTTGTAAATAAACAAATCCAGGTCAGAGTGCATTGCTTTGTACTGTAGCTTTGTTTAAGAACAAAGCCAATCATCACCATCTTAGTTGTACAGTACAGGACACAGGATCTTTAATCTTTAAAAAGTAACTCCAATTTCACTGAGAAAAAAACATTTTGTTGTTCTGAAGAAATAGCTATTTGTTTGTCTGTGTCCATGTGTAAAGTTTACAGTATGTGAATGAGAGTGATTTTTCATTATTGATCAGCTGTTGCGCTTGCAGGGTTCTAATGTGGAAAGTGTAAGGGACGGAATCCCTTTATACATGATTAACCCTTGCAGCATCTCCCTAAAACTGAAATGTTTGTTGCAGACATTGGGAGAATGCCCAAAATCTGATTTATAACTTATTACAGACTTTTGGAAAAATCAATGAGCAAAGCACAGCAGAAAATTGCATTTTTTGGAGGGCATTCCATACACCCTCTGTGCACAGAACACCCCCAGATTGCCATATTGGATTGCATTTCACAGAAAATTACAGTGCTACAGATAGAAAATGAAAGGTCATTTTTAATAGCAATATATTCCAATATGGTTTGTAAAACAATTGTACAGTTATTTATTTTTCATTTTCAATATTTTACCCACTAAGTGGAGTTACCATTTAACCACGGGATATATGCAGTTACCTTCAGGTGATTGGACACTGACAAAAAAGAAAGCTGCAGGGACATTTCCTATAAAACCCCTCCCACTTCCATGTTTACTCAGTTTTTTGCTAGTATGCGTAAGTGATGGACCTCTTCTCTCTACTGAGAGAGGTTTACCTCTTCCTGTGGTTTTTTTTTCCAAGATCAATCTCCTATCCAGATTACAGGCTGCTTAATAACCTTTGTGACTCATTTTGCAGCTTCTGGAAAAGTGTCACATACCAGGCTGGAGGCTGAGGTGACGGGGCTCCCCTTGCGGCTGAGTGCAGAGTACCCCTGGAGTTGGAGACAGAGGGTGCTATGCTCAGAGATGCACGGGTTGCCTGCCGGTGAAGCTGTCTGATAATTCCAGGAGCAGAGAAGGTGGTCACAGCCAATGAGTTCCTGGAGGTACTGGCGGATCTTAACAGGTGGAAAAGCAGAGAAGTCGTCAGAAGGCAGGCCGGGGGTCAAACACAGGAAGTCAGTCAGAAGCAGAGGCAGGAGGTGTAGTTGTGATCAAGCCGGGTCAAACACAGGAAGTCAATCTGGAACAGACAAGAGCGGGTCCGTGGAACAAGCCAGGTTCAAAGCCAGGAGAGAAGCCAGAGCAGGTCAGGGTAAGCTGGGTCAGTAACAGGTAATCAAGCAAGAAACACAGGAACACAGGAACACAGGATACAGAGCTGACGATAATCCAGCGATATATGAGAGAAATTGGAGTCCTTATGGAGGCCAGCAAAAGACTGGTAATTAGTACGATTGCTAATGCGCATGCGTGGATTCGCACAGCCATAATGGATATTGGCATATCTGACAGTTCTTATCTGCCTGCCATTGCATTTAATTAGTCATAGGGCGCTATACAGGTCCAGGGCTATGGTCTCATGGTGGCAGAGCTCTGTCCCTAAAGACCCATTCATGGCCCACTTAGGAGGGTGAAGCCAAGGTGAGGTCTCATCCCTTGTGTCCTGTCTTCTATGATAAGTGCAGAGCCTATGCCCATAAATCTACCCAGGGGTGCTGGTGCTCCCATGTTTCAGTCACCAAGGAATGCAGGCTACAACACTTCAATCAGTGTGTTGCAACCATGGATGGGAAGCATTTTTGCCCTTTATCTGTTATAGCAACAGCTACTGTGACTCCCACTGTTGTGGGAAGCTCCCTGCTTCTTGCTCCAACATTGCTAGGTGGATCAGACAAGATGTTAAGGCACACTTTACCATATCTATTAGTGATTCATGGGCTTTTCGGCATCAAACCTGTTCTCAAATTTGCAAGACTGCCATGTAATTTTATGTTCACAAATCTTCATGTTTTATTGGGTTAAGCAGGGACCGTCGAAGATTCGAACCATCTATTGGCAGGCTGATTATACCCAAGTCGATTTATCGATTGACTTGGGTACAATCAGCATGTTGAATTTTCTGCATGGGATTTTTGCCTGCAGCTATAGCCGCTAGCAATAATTACTGTGTTCTCCCAGCCAGGATGTCTCCCTGCACCCCACATCAGAAGAATACAATAGCTTCGTGAGAGGCATTCCCCAATCAACACTGACTGTGGGTAATGTGGATTAGTCAGAAAGCATGTCATCTGCGAAGGCCACTATTTTGTATGTACAGTCTTTGACCTGTATTCTCTTAATATCTGGGTTCTGATGACGTCTATTCAAGAATGGCTCTAAGGATAGAATGACTAGGAGTGGAAATAGGGGGCAACCCTGCCTAGTGCCATTGCTCAGATCAAAGGCGTCCAATAGGTGGCCGTTTACACGTAGTCTGGCTCTTGGGTTATGGTAAAGCACTCAGATATACATGCACATATGTGGCATGAGTCCAAGAAAACCAAAGACCCCCTCAATGTAGTTCAAGGCCACTCTATCAAAATTACTTTTCAGCATCTAGGAAGAGAAAAAATCCCCTTTGGGCTTGAGATGTCAACCAGTAGTGCAAATTCAGGGCCTTGGTCATATTGTTTTGACTTTCTTTGCCCAGTACAAACCCAACCTGCTCTAGTGTAACAAGGTACTGGATGAGAGGAAGTAAATGACTAGCGAGTATCTTGGTGTATAGTTTTATATCAACATTGAGGAGAGAAAAGTAGACAAATTCTTCTAGAGGTTATAAAGCTCAGTATAAAAATGTTTGAACTGTCCAGCTATAGCCTCATTGAAAGAGCGCATATAGCCATTGACATCACAAATGTGATGAACAGTCGAGGATGCTTTCTTTGATTGAAAGACTCTGGCAAGCAACTTGCCACATTTGTTGCCATGTTCATAGAACACTTTCTATTGTAAGATATAACTTTTGTTTCTTTCTTTTGTAAAGTTCATATAATAAAAGGGCTCTAGTTTTGAGGAGTTCTTGGTGTGTAGAGACTACTCTAGTTTGTTTTTGTGAAGCTTCTAGTAATCAAAAGAGGCATTTACAGCTTGGTGAAGTTTCTTTGAGCGCAGAGCTAGGGTCAAAAATTCCCCTCGCAGCACACATTTGTGAGTTTCCCACTGAAGAATTAAGGAAGCGTCGGGGTGTTGTTATGATGAAAGAATTCCTGAATGTGCGAGGTAAGGTTCTGAACATCTAAAGGGTCCTTCAAAGGGGCAACATTATGTCTCCAGAATTTGGTTCTGGTGATTGTTTCAGGAAATGATAGGGTGATGATGACATGGTAGTGATCAGATAATATCATAGGTTCAATCATGGCTTGTTGCAAAAGAGGAGGGTCAGCCTAGGAAAGAAAAAAATAAAAGATTCTAGAATACTTTTGGTGAAAAGTAGAGAAGTATGTTTAGTCCTGTCTGTGAGGTTTTAATGTCCACCAAGTGTCATTAAGCATCAGGTCATGTAATTGCATCCTAACCTAACAAAGCACCCTATAGGGCAAAGCTGACATCTATGGGGAAGAGTCCAAGATAGGATCTAGGGCAGCGATAGCGAACCTATGGCATGGGTGCCACAGCTGGCATGCAGAGCCCTATCCGTGGACATGCAAGTTAAGTCGCCAGATTGCAACCCCCAGCAGCCAAACCTCATAAACAGAGGCGTAACTAGAACCTTCAGGGCCCCGGTGCAAGAAACCATGATGGGCCCCCCTGCCCCCCTTCTATCCGAGCCCCGGGCTTCCAATTTTGGGAGGGTGTCCATGGACATCCTCCCAAAAACGTGCTTCCCGCATGACCCCTGGGACATGCATCCAGCGCAAACACACCGGCCCTTTACCATGTGATCAGCTGATCACATGTAAACAGACTTGCCGGTTATCCGCAGCCCTTTCCTCCCACGCTGTGTCTGTGTAAGGAAAGGACTGCCGTTAACTGTCAAGAATGTCAGTAAATTGTTTATACTGATAATCAGTACCCCAATCATCAGTGCCATCTATCAGTGCCTATCAATGCTGCCTATCAGTGCTCATCAATGCCACCTATCAGTGCCCATCACTTCCACCCACAAGTGTTACCTATCAGTGCTCATATATGCTGCCTAACAGCGTCCATCAGTGCCACCTATCAGTACTCTTCAATTATGCCCATCAAAGCCCATTAATACTGCCTAAGTTCTGCCTATCAGTGTTCCTCAGTGCCCATCAGTACCACCTATTAGTGCCCATCAATGCCAATTATCAGTGCAGCCTATCATTGCACATTAGTGCCTCCTATCAGTGCTGCCTATCAGTGCTCATCAATGTGGCCTATCGGGGCTCATCAGTTTCTCCTATCAGTGCCCATCAGTGCCTCCTATCAGTGCCCATTAGTGCCTCCTATCAATGCCCATCAGTGCCTTCTATCAGTGTCCATCAGTGCCTTCTATCAGTGACTTCTATCAGTGACCATTAGTGCCTCCTATCAGTACCCATTAGTGCCTTTTATCAGTGCCTCCTATCAGTGCCCATAAATGCCTCCTATCAGTGCCCATTAGTGCCTCCTATCAGTGCCCATCAGTGCCTTCTATCAGTGTCCATCAGTGCCTTCTATCAGTGACCGTTAGTGCCTTCTATCAGTGCCCATCAGTGCCTTTTATAAGTGCCTCCTATCAGTGCCCATTAATGCCTTCTATCAGTGCCCATTAGTGCCTTCTATCATTGCCTCCCATCAGTGCTCATCGGTGCCCATAAATTCCTCCTATCAGTGCCCATTAGTGCCTCCTATCAGTGCCTAGAGTCTACGTAATCCGCTCTAGGGGAAGCCAAAAAAATCTTTGCGTGTGGGGGCAGGATGAGGACAGGGAGCACAGGTGAGAGGGGAGGGGGCGCCGAACATGCTGGGAAGGGCAGGGACTCCTAGAGGGGCCATTATTGTAGCGGACCATGTGTGATCTCCTCCCGGGGATCAGATATTTGGTGGGGTGAGTGGAGTCCTGTCCTACAGGCTTCATTATAGTTTTATACGTAAAGAATGATTTATAGTATTGATATTATTTGCATTGATTTTGGGATTCCAATCAGTGTATATTATGGGATAGTTGTTGTGATTCCTGGCGATCAGGTTGCTTCCATTGTAGAAATGATCTTTAGTGACATTAATATCCCCCCGCCCCTATATAATAGGAGGAGTGATGACTGTTCTACACACACCTGTCCTCCGGACCCAGTCGCATGACCTCTGACATGCCGCTCTGTACACCTGAACCCCCCCATTCACACCTGAGAAGTTTGTCGTGTGATTCATGAAGCACGCCAACTCTCATGATGAAGAACATCAATACTGTGAATGGCCCGGCCCACCCCTGAGCATTCCCTCATTTGAAAAAGCAAAAAAAAGGTTTTGTTTGGGCAGAACCATACATGTTTTGGTCCCTTAGGGCTTATTCAGAGGGGTGATGAGTCCTATCCTCTGTACAGAGCCACTGGCATGTTTAATTCAGTGTTGGCACGTTTAAATAAATAAGTTGGTTTTGTGTTGCAGTTTGGGCAATCAGGCTCAAAAAGCTTCACCATCACAAATCTAGGGGGACATTAAAATCCCCTCTTAAAAGGACTATACCTGAAGCAAAAGAGGACAAGAGCTTGAGAATCCAATGGAAAAATGGGACTTGTTTTTCATTGGGTGTGTAAATGTTAACAATCGTGACAGGTCATGCTCCCACTACACTCTTAAGAAACAGGTAGCGACCATTAGGGTCCTCCAGTTTATTATGTAATTGGAAAGGGGCATGTTTTGAGAACAGGATGAGGGGAAGATGGCCCCACCCATCTCCATAACAATGCAGTCAAAACATCACTTCCACCCACAGCTCTTAAAGGGCCATTTTTTTAATTATTTTTTTAAATGACTATTTTTTTTTATTGCATTCAAGTGTAAATACGAGATCTGGGGTCTTTTTGACCCCAGATCTCATATTTAAGAGGTCCTGTCATGCTTTTTTTCTATTACAAGGAATGTTTACATTCCTTGTAATAGGAATGAAAGTGACACAATTTATTTTTTTGTAAAAAAAAGTGTAAAAACAAAAAATAAAAGGTAAAATAAATAAGAAAAAAATATTTATACGCGCCCCATCCCGACCAGCTCGCGTGCAGAAGGGAACGCATATGCGAGTAGAGCCCGCATATGAAAATGGTGTTCAAACCACACATGTGAGGTATCGCCGCAATCGTTAGAGTGAGAGCAATAATTATAGCCCTAGACCTCCTCTGTAACTTAAAACATGCAACCTGTAGAATTTTTTAAACGTTGCCTATGGAGATTTTTAAGGGTAAAAGTTTGTCGTCATTCCACGAGCGGGCGTAATTTTGAAGCATGACATGTTGGGTATCAGTTTACTCGGCGTAACATTATCTTTCACAATAAAAAAAATTGGGCTTACTTTACTGTTACTCCGAAAAAAGTGGGCTTGTAAGACCGCTCCGCAAATATGGTGTGACAGAAAGTATTGCAACAACCACAATTTTATTCTCTAGGGTGTTAGAAAAAAAATGTATAATGTTTGAGGGTTCTAAGTAATTTTCTAGCAAAAAAAAATGTTTTTAACTTGTAAACAACACATCTCAAAAAGAAGCTTGGTCCTTAAGTGGTTAATAGCTAGCATCTTTAGTTTACTGAATTTGATTCCTGTATTTTTGCTTTAATAGTTACGTACCTGTACTTTGCCCACTAAGGTCAAGTCAATAGTACTAATACCTGCCTTCCTCTTGCTGCCCCATTCAACACTATTCTAAGTATCTTTGATCAGTCTAGTTGGGAGTTTACTAAGCGCTGAGGACCCTTCTTCTACCCCATGTTACAGCACTTGAACTTGGTGACTGGCAGCTTCAACACCCAGGACTGCATTATTAGAAGTAGGGTGGGAAGTACCCAGTGAAGGAGTTCCTTTATCTGGCTTTGCAAGGATTGATAAGTTGCTTTAAAATGTGATCTAAATTCACCAAGACTTAAACAAAAATCTACAAGCGGCTATACTGAAACTGTTAAAATGCTTTCATCCCTTATTTACAACTGCTGAACTTTCATTGCATGTTTCTAATCCACTTGGCCCTGTGTGAATAGATTCCTACCTCAATCCAATATGCTCATTTTATTTTAAAAGCATTACATGCACATTTTATTTAGCAGCCCAGTGAGCTTTGTCAAATAAACAGTTTACTAGATTCTGACAGCAACTCCCGAGCTACAGCTAAGTTCAACAATCCAGAATTTAATGTGCATACTATCCTATCAGATCACATGACAAGGCAGTTTACACATTTACCACCGCAGATTTACTAGTTGTTTCACAGCAAGAGTTTGCTTCTCAATTTCATGCCCTGCAAGAAAATCTTTATTTCTTTCTTGTATGCCTTTCTATGGCCAGACTGCAACTCCTTAGCTCACCTTTATGGTAAAAGAAAAGTAAAAAAAAAAAGTTTAAAAATGTAAAGTCTCATTGAAATATAGGATATATACAGTATATTTGACAAGCCATAAAAAGCATACCTTTTTCCATACAAAATAAGGGTTTGCTTTTATTAGCAGCGCTGCTGCGGGTTGATGTAACTGTAATGCCGCGTACACACGGTCGGACTTTTCGTCTACAAAAGTCCAACGGACGCCGACGGACTAAAGCTGGCTGGTAATCCGTTCGTGTGTGGGCTTCTCCGGACTTTCAGCAGACTTTTTCAGCCTCAAATCCGACGGACTTTAGATTTGAAACATGCTTCAAATCTTTACGTCGTAACTACGACGGACCCGAAATCCGCTCGTCTGTGTGCTAGTCCGACGGACAAAAACCCATGCTAGGGCAGCTATTGGCTACTGGCTATGAACTTCCTTATTTTAGTCCGGTGTACGTCATCACGTACGAATCCGTCGGACTTTTGTGTGGTCGTGTGTAGGCAAGTCCGTTCGTTAGAAAGTCTGCTGCAAGTCCCCCGAAAGTCCGCCGGAAGTCTGTCGGACAGGCTGTCGGACTTTTGTAGACGAAAAGTCCGACCGTGTGTACGCGGCATAAGTCTTCCTGCATTGGCCACGTCTGCATGCTCTCTAGAGCATGCATGGGGTGTGATCTGTGTCTTGCTGTGTCCACTGGACACAGCAGATTACTGATTGCGCGGTACTGGGCTGCTGTGAGCGGCCCTGGTACCATGTAATTGATATAACTAATCACAGTGTTCACAGTCACAGTAGTAAACAGTGCTTTCATTGTTTATGTATTAGCTCTGTGAATGGTAACATTTATGGTAGCCCTGTACCATGTTATAGCTCTGTGATCATGATCATTGCTGTAACATGTAATGAAAGCGTAAAAAAAAAAAAAATCCTGATCACCCCCCAAAATAGTACAGCGTCACTGACAATTTAAAAGAAATTGGAATTTTTTTCTACATATTGTCATAACTCAGTGTCCCTAATCACAGCCACACAAGTCATATTGTCCCTAATCACACCACACCAGTTACAGTGTCAGTGATCAGTTTTTCCTTTTTAATAAATCTGCAAAATGTCAACAATCCTGTGTTTTTCTGTCAATATGGGGTGCTGTGTGTACATTAATGAGGACAAAAAAATGAACTTAAATGATTTTAGCAAATGGCTACAATATAACAAAGACTGAAAAATTTAAGGGCGTCTGAATACTTTCCGTCCCCACTGTATATTGTTTTGGGATTTATTAAATTCATTGTCAAAGTTACCATCAATGACATCCATATAGAACACGCAAGGCATTTTTTTGTACCAATTATTTTATTTTATTTTTTCTCTTTTTAAATTTTTTTTTGTCCATTGGGAGTGTGTCCAGGCTACCTGCCGTATTTCTGGTGGGTTGTTGGCCGTTTATTGTCCATCTTGGGATGATAATCAGGCTTTTTTGGTTGTATATGGTGACCACAGAGGATTTCTCCTTCCCATGTCCTAATCTATCATTCCCTTGTGTGACCTGGGTGGGGCTGCGCTATGTGCCTCTTACCCAGAGGACCAGGCTAAAGTACACTCCAACTGCAGCAGGAAGTGCCAAGGGGCCAATTGGTGGAATCTCCTGGCTATTTGAGTGTGCCCGGGCTGTCTCTCTCTGCACTTGCATCCATCACGGACCCACATTGAGGTGACCGCTGCAGGCCCTTCTATCCTGCATCTGCAATCCTTTTCTTTCTTTGGCTGATGACTCCCCTTGTAAGACTGTTTCTTTGGGTTAGGTAGTCCCTTATGGCATTAGCTGTTACAATCCTATTCCTAAGCCCAATTTTTTCATTGCACATTTTGTTGCATCCAGACATTTTTACATGTATGCACTCCCTTGTCTTTGAGCATATATAATTTTATCCCCTAGGCTATTTTATCCAGCATGCTATTTAATTTTGGCAGATCTAACAGTGCAATGCATGTGTACTTCTCAATTTCCCTAACTATGTGCAGTGCTACTCCAATTACATTTGGACTGGCCTTCTTGACTAATATGTGCCCTTGTTCTGTCTGAGTGGGGCACGCATACTTGCATCCATCTTAGTACTCTTACTATGTACATGCTCCCTACACTGCCATATAAGGGAAACTTAGCAGTCAACTTCCATATTATTTTTCCAAAAAAAAATGTTTTGTTTTATTAGGCCGGGTTGGGCTTCTTGCTGGCTGCTTGGCTGCATTCCTCAGGTGTCCTTGTCTTAAGCTCCCACATATGGGCACATGGGACAATGGCCCTCCTGACACTATGATGGATGCTGTTCTTGGTGTTTTAATCTACTTGGCATATGTATAAGTATGTTTTTACCCTCAAAGGACATGTGAGTTTAAAAATACGAGTTTGCTATTCCATGTACAACTGATTGTTTTACTGACATGCATTTGTATGCTTTTGGTTTTAGAAAAAACTCATGTTCTACAATTATAAACGTACAAAATGTAATAAAAATACTGCATCAACCTCAACATAGAGCTGCCAACACAACAATATGACTAATTGTAAAACGATATAAAGAGTGAAATGTGTAGCGCTAAAAATATCTAAGACACAATCGTCTGAAGACAGTGATAATATGAAAATGATGTGATGTAAAGGTACAATAAAGTAAAAATAGTGTATAAAACATACAGTAAATATACACCAGGGAGGGATAAATGTACAGATCCTGGTGGTACAACTGTATACACTAAATAATGTGACAGGTGAGGTCACAAATTGTATACACACTGACCAGTGTAGGGTATGAAACTACATGCAGTGAATGGTGTAAAAAGTAAAATCACAATGGTATGCACATAAAGGTGCAGCAATAAATGTGCAGTGAAAATAAGTGAAAAAAAAAAAATATTAGAAATGACACATAATATATGTTCGCACTAAGTGCAGACGTATAGTGCAATCTGGTAACGCGAACCAATGATGATAAGTCATAAAGGTGAATACAGCCCTTATTGGCATGTAGCCAGACTTGTAATGTTCACATTTAAAACATACTCATACCTAAAAAAGTTCAACAATGACACAATTCTACCAACAATTGAAAATGGTAAAATTCGAGGGGCAGGAGGCGGAGCCTAGCGGAGCAGACATGCATTGTTAGAGCTCCACACCGCTGAGGAGAGAAGAGAAGGACAAAGCGGAGCCTGCAGGCTCAAAAGGTATCCATTTGAACCTTTTTGCCCCAGGGAACAAACTGTGAAAGTTTGGGCAGGAAATATGGTACTGGGAGGAAACCGTGGTAGAAATAAAAATCACCTCACAAAGAGCTCACAGGCACTCACTGCAGCTGAAGCAGCTCCAGTCACCTCACAAGATACAGCATCAGGGCGCTCTCACAGACAGAAAATGTCACAGCAAGACTCTCCATTTGAGTCAGATACAGAACAAATCCTCTCACAAACTTCTCCACAAGCCTCCTCAGTATCCCCAGTAATATTATTACAATTTGAAAAGATGCTTCATAAGGCTTTAAAACAAACCTCAGACCAAATAACAAACAGCCTAACCAAAGAAATAAGAGAGCTGGGAAACCGCACCGCAGCCTTAGAAATAAAAATGGATGAAATTGAAATTACAACCCAAGAAAATATAACAGAATTGGAACAATTAAAAAAAGAGAATTTAATACTTCAAACTAAGCTTGAAGATTACGAAAATAGAGCCAGACGTTCAAACTTGCGCATAAGGGGAATACCTGAAACTGTGACAGACCTGCAATCTACTATTACTGCTCTATTACAAGAACTAAAGCCAGATATCCCTATTGAACGTTTAGAACTGGACAGAGTACACAGAGCCCTCACAGCCAAAAAGAAAGATGGACCCCCACGTGATATAATCACAAAATGTCATTATTACAGAACGAAAGAACAAATACTAATTGCTGCAAGAGAAAAAAAGGAACTTAATTTTCAATGACACAATTATCAAATTTTTGCTGACCTATCCCAACTTACTATTACTAAAAGACGATCCATGAAACCCCAACTAATGGAACTGCAACGCCACAACATTATATATCAATGGGGCTTCCCCTTTTCAGTCAGATTTAACTACCAAGGTACAATTTACAGAAGCAGATCAGCAGATGAACTACAACAAACCCTTTTAAAATTAAATCTGACAGAACCCACAAGCAGCAACACTCCCACACGCAGAAGAATGGCATCATCTTCACCTTCAGGCAACACCCAGAAAATTCCAGAACAAAATGGGAATCATCATTCTCACAAAAGAGGCCGTTATGCCACATCATCCATGGACCAAGAAGATTCAATGGACTGACATCCTAATTCCTGATATCTCTTCATTTATTATACTAAGAGATGGTTCTCTATAAAAAACCTATATTTATAACTGAATGTAACTGCATTCTGATAGTCACACACTGTGTGGGATCATGTTACATTCCAGTTATATTTCTTATTACTTCTGATTCATATAGCCTTAGAATATATAAGTGAAATAAGGAAATTCTTGTTCGGTTATATATTATCAGGTAATAACAATAGATTTATTACTTTTTAGGACAAATATGTTCAATAATCCAGAAGTAATGGAAGCTTTTTTTTTTTTTTCTTTCTTTTCTTAAAACAAATATATTATTACCTAACTAGTTCCTAGAATTATGTTTTTGTTTATTCTAATCTGAAGCAATACAACCTCAATTTTATGAGTTAACATATCTAAACAGTTACATATGAATAAAATATGTAATTGTTTACTCTAAAAGGGTTAAAATCCCAAAATAATTCAAACTATCTTCATCAATACCAAAGTTATTAACAGTACCTTTCTAACTGAATTATTTAGCCTAGGGCAAGACTAACCATATACAACCACCCTGGAATAAATAATTTCAACAAAAACTATATTCTGCACTCCAACTAATGAAACATCATTTTGATGTCTTTTGACATAGCACTTCTCTCCTGTAAGCGGAAGATCCGTGTACCCCCATTAGCCCTCCTCATTCTCCCAACCATATTATGTGGGAGTGTGACGAAGGCACTTATTCCCCTGAGAGAGATATTTATTCTCTTTCACGGGTAAATTGTGATTACTTGCAAAAAATAATTTATACAATGTATCATCTAATCTCATATGTTTTTTGTTTACTCTTTACTCCAGAATTCACTGGTTTCTTTTCTATCTATTCATCTCTTCAGTCCACACAGGTTGATCTGCGCAGTCAGCTCTGCATAACAAAAAGTAAGTCAAAACTATTTGATCTATTGCCATGGCACCACTGAATATACTTTCCCTGAATGTTCAGGGAATAAATGTCCCTCAAAAAAGGACCAAAGCCTTCCGTACTTTCCATAACAAGAAGGCTCACATAGTATGCCTCCAAGAAACACACTTCACCAAAGATTCTACTCCAAAATATATTTCTCCTTTTTATCAACAAATTTACACGGCTTCTGCCTGTACCAAGCAAAGGGGAACTCTAATTGCATTTCACCGATCCACACCATTCACCTTATCATCAGAAATTAAAGACCCAGAAGGTAGATACCTGATACTCATGGGTTATATAATGGATACAGCAATCACGGTGATTTCCTTCTACGCTCCTAACAAACAACCTACACCATTCCTCTCACATATATTACAAGTGATTAATACACACAAAATAGGAACAGTGATAATGTGTGGGGATTCGAACCAGGTCCTCCTCCCATTTCTAGATAAATCACCTTTTACACCATCCAAAATAACCTCTAGATTACCTTTTTCTCAACTTCTTTCCAAATACAATCTGGTAGATTCATGGAGAGAAAGTAACCCAATGAAAAAGAAATTCACTTATTTCTCGCACCCTCATCAAACCTTCACCAGAATAGATCATATTTTTCTAACAATAGGAATGATACCAGAAATTATTGCATCAGATATAATTCCGATTCCGTGGTCTGACCATAATACAGTATACACTACTATAGCCTCAGCCATACCAAAAGCGCATGACCCAACGTGGTACTTACCGGACATAATGCTCAAACACCCACTACATCAGATGGCCATTGAACAAGCTTTAAAGGAATACATATCAATTAATAATACAACAGACATCTCCCCAATAACACTGTGGGAAGCTCATAAGCCTGTCTTGCGTGGTACAATACAAAGACAAATGGCACTATTTAAACGGGAACGCAAAAATCTAGCAAAAAAACTAGAACTCAATTTTAATGCAGCGTACATATCATTTCAAGATAATCCATCTCAGAGTACAAAATCTCATCTGGAAAAATCTAGATTGGAATACGATCTATTTCTCACTGAGTCAGTTGATAAATCCCTCAAACGCTCCAAACACAATTTCTACATGAATACAAACAAACCAGGTACATATTTGGCTCGGGCATTAAATTCAACTAACAAATCTTTCAAACCAATACGTTTGAAATTATCAAAAAATGTTTACACTTGTAATCCAGTTAAAATAGTCCATAAATTTCACTCACATCTCGCAACTTTATACAAGACAAACAATGAATTTAATCCTACAGAGGCTGAATCCTTCTTCTCAAAAATAACCTTACCTGAGTTATCTCAGAATCAAAAAAGCAGTTTGGATGAGCCTATAACTATAGATGAAGTTGCTAACGCCATAAAAGACCTAAAACTTAACAAAAGACCAGGCCCAGACGGCTACTCGGCTTTATACTATAAAACATTCTCAGAAATACTCTCTCCCATTCTCACTGAAACTTTTAACAAACTTCTAGATGGACATTCTTTTCGGCAAGAAACACTAATGGCAATTGTTTGTATGATCCCAAAACCCCTTTCTGATGATACTTCCTGTGTGAATTATCGGCCTATCTCTCTGTTAAACCTCGATATTAAATTATTAGCAAAAATAATAGCAAAACGCCTCAATAGCATTATAGGAAAATTAATACATAGAGATCAAGTAGGCTTCATGCCAAATAGACAGGCAGGCGATAATATACGCAGGGCAGTGTTATTGGCACATATTGCTAAAAAACGGAAAATCCCTTTATGTTTTCTATCTCTCGATATTAAGAGGGCATTTGACACAGTATCCTGGCAATATATGCAATATTCATTACAAAAATGGGGTTTTGGACCCCACTTTTTAACATGGATCAAAGCATTATATAATAAACCCAAAGCCTATATAAAATATGCTGGATACAAATCTGAAGCCTTTAATATCGAAAGAGGTACCCGACAGGGTTGCCCATTATCTCCCTTATTATTTGCCCTTATACTCGAACCCATGGCCCAATATATCAGAACAAACCAAACTATAACTGGCATTGAAGTAGGAGGTATTACACACAAATTATGTATATTTGCAGACGATATATTACTTTTTCTATCATCACCACAGGTCTCTGGTCCTAACTTAATACCAGCTCTTGATGGATTTGCAGCCCTATCCGGCCTTATGATTAATCCTAAGAAATGCCTAGTGCTTAATATTTCACTCACAAACATGGAATTGATCCCGGCTAGGGCTGCACTCCCATTCACATGGGCAGAAAAATCAATCCCATATCTTGGAATTCATTTAACAGCCTCTCATTCTGACTTATTCTCAACCAATTATCCTCCTGTATTAAGACAGATCACAAATCTAATAAAACAATGGTCGCAACTTCCTTTATCCTGGATGGGGAAGATTAATGCAATCAAAATGACTATTCTACCCAAATTGCTTTATCTATTCAGAGTCCTCCCTATTCCAATTCCTTCCTATTTTTTGAGAATAGTACAAAAAAGAGCAACTTCGTTTATATGGGGCTCTTCTAAACCACGTATACCTATACACACACTACATCTTCCCAAAAATAAAGGAGGCCTGGGATACCCTAATTTTACTAACTACTACAGAGCGGCACATTTGGCCAGTCTGTCCAAATACCATGCAAAACAGGAAATCCCATTATGGGTATTTATAGAGGCTTCAGAAAATGACCCTCTATTAAAATCAAATTTATTATGGCTTGATCCTAAAGACCGCTTTAAAATTCATAATCCCATAACTAAACACTTCTTATCTCTCTGGGATAAACTAAAAACCAAATATCAGTTACAATCTCCACACAATCCTCTCCTTTCTTTTATCAGAAATCCGGCCTTTTATCCGGCATGGATCTACCCAAATTCTTTTAAAGCTTGGACAACATCAGGCATTCAGACACTAAATGACTTCATAGCATCTAAATCATTCCTTTCATTCCCATCGCTTAGAGAAAAATATGATCTACCAAACTCTGAGATATTTAGATATCTCCAAATCAAAAATTTCTATACACCATTCCTAAAGGGGGATACACCATTATCCCAATTATCCATTTTTGAATCAATCTGTACAAAAGATCCATTTGCTAAAGGTACAATTTCATCACTTTATAATCAATTATATGGAGTACCAAATCTTAATAGACCCTCTTACGTTCAGAGGTGGGAGGAGGACCTGGGACGAACTTTAGAAGACACGGACTGGTCTAACATATGGCTCACATCTAAGTCATCTTCACCCAACATCTTAGCACTGGAGACAAATTATAAAGTCCTAACTCGCTGGTACCTTGTACCCGCTAGAGTGGCAAAATATTCGCCTAATACCTCAGCTCTTTGTTTTCGAGGATGCCCAGAAATAGGCACATATTTACACATATGGTGGACGTGCCCAGTAATCCAAACCTTCTGGAAGGAAGTCTTCGTGATTGCATCTAAAATATTTAAAAAAATAATACAACCAGATCCATATTTAACTTTACTTAATCTAAAACCGGAATGGTTAACACTCTCTCAATTCAAACTTATGATCCAACTAATAACGGCTGCAAAACAAACAGTGGCCAAGGCATGGAAATCTCCTACATTGGTACTAGCAGAAACAATTCACAGAATGAATAATACAATGTCCCATGCTAAGATGGTAGCCATCGATCAAAATCAAATTCCAAAATTTGAAAAACTTTGGCATCCTTGGATAAAACAACAGTTCCTGTCAAACTTCAATGACTCTGTCCTGTTGCCATGGTAACAGATTAAATGACTTACAGAGACACCCATTCTAAGGCTTCAAAGAGAACTAAAAAGAATAATAAACTGACGAGCGGGACAACCTTGTGGACCATACCTCTACCTTTCAACCCTTTTTCTTCTTTCTCTTTCCTTTTCTCCACCTTACGATTAAAGCTCATTATCAGAATTTATTTGACCTATATACACTCTACTTGTAAACAATATGTATAGTAGGTATAAATCATTTAAATACCTACAAAAGTAACTAAGGAAATTATATATATCTTTAATTTAGGTTTACGTGAACCCAATGTTTAATATTTGAAATTTCATGATATTTACCTATATAAACCCTACTGTAAAACAATGAGCTTACTTTATAGATCCTTGTAAACTTACTTTATGTATCTTTATAACATTGTATACTCAATAAACTTCTTTTGACAAGGAAAATGGTAAAAGTCCAAATGATGGTAATGGTATACCAAACATTCAAAGTGATAATGAGTGTGGCATTAGTGGCAATCTCTGAATGTTCATATATAGACAGCCGTTACAGTGACACCCAGGATTGTGCCTCCACCGTCTGGGGATATGGGGGTTGGGTACTCTTACTGCAGACTGTGGATCCACAGGCCAGCAGCGGTGAATCAAACAGATACAGACAAAGGTCCAATGGACATGGATCGAACTTCCAAAGGTGATGTACTCCAGCTCCTTCTTGGATGATAGATAGGAAACCAGGATATAATTCACTGACCACAATCCTCCAAATGGTGATGTTTAAATGGGGTATAAGAGAGAAAAAACCTCCACATAGTGTAAATCCAAAAAAATGTAAGGTTTATTAAAATAAAAAGACCAACATCCAAACAAATGGATAATAAAAAGAGGTTCAATTGAACAGGTAAAAAGGCGCAGTAAACAGTGGCTTGGCAAGTGCAGTAACCCTACGCGTTTCATCTGCAAAGACTTCAACTAGGGTGGGCATGAGCCAGCCACTACTGCACTTATATATAAAATATGATGACAAAATTAATTTACAAGATTATGACCTGGTGTGGCCATGTTGGAGTTTCACATCCAATGGGAATCAGCATGTGTTCCAAACCTCTTCCTGAGTGGCCAATTAGAAGGAGGAATTGAGGATGCGCCAGTACAGGAACATACCAAGCAGGGCAAGCCTCATCTTAAGCTACCAGTCAATGTCAGACTCGCCCATCATGTGACAATAACGTCATTTGTAGGAGACGTCGTATGGACCTGGTGCAGAGGAACATCAAACTTATCCAAGCCTCGTCCTTAACAGCCAATCAGAGGAGCCGAGGCATCAAGTATGCCATATGCAAATGGGGTGGGACAACCCTGAAAGGAAACCGGAAGAGCCGTGAGACGCAAAAGCATTCCAACCCTCATCCTGGTTATGGATAGCGATGGGACATGAAATAATATGTAATAATATGTGATATGGATATCTAAATATCAGCATGTCAGCTCACTAGAACGGAACACGGAATGTGTAAAAAATATATGTGGGAAATATATATATGAAATATATGTGTATCGCACTGGCTAACCCAGCCCATAGAGGGAACAATACATAGGGAGAGGATACCAGGAAGTGAAACCTCTACATGACCGCACTGATGAACATACAGTAGGCAAAAATACATATACATAAACATATATAGCAGGGATATGCAATTAGCAGACCTCCAGCTGTTGCAAAACTGCAAGTCCCATCATGCCTCTGCCTCTGGAGCCCCATACACACTATCAGATTTTCTGCTGATTTTTGTCTTCAGATTTACCAAAACCATGTAATATGAGGTCAAACCTTAGGAGTTTCAATTTGTATGCAATCAGGCAGGCCCTTGCACTACATGGTTTTGGTAAATCTGAAGACAAAAATCAACAGAAAATCTGATAGTGTATGGGGCTTAAGTGTCATGCTTGTGGCTGTCAGAGTTATGCTATGCCTCATGGGACTTGTAGTTCTGCAACAGCTGGAGGTCCGCTAATTGCATATCCCTGATATATAATATGTGACAGAGAAATATGAAGATGATAATGACAAATAAATAACCAATAACGGACCTATTTTGGGATGAGGATGGTACCTTCATTGCCAAGTGATGGGTCCCATATACAGTGGTCATAACTTCCAGAATGCAAACACATACAGACGCTTGCATATCATGGTTAAGCCCACAGGGACTCTGCATCACCAAGCTCAGCAATAATCGTTCCCAAAATATAAAGGTCTAGTTATCACAGAAAAAAGGATATCTAGAATATCAATGTAAAGTATGCATATAAAGAGAGACCAAAGCAGCTAGATGTCTAAAAATAACCCAAATGACAAGAGCCTAAAAAGAACACATAGTAGACAATCATGTCCACATGGAAAAACATTCTGATAATGATAAATGTGCCTATATTTCATAAAAGTGTATATAGATACCAAAACAAAAATTGAATAGGAGTATGGAACTTCAAACTGGGAAAAAATAAAAAAAAAATCTCTCAGGCTTGGTTAATGAATGCGTTGATATCCCAGTCTGTGTTTAACCCATACGGTGTACAGTATAACATTTAAGCTGGTGTTTCCAAAAAGTTTCAAGCTTTAGAGACTCCTCTCAGACAAGATTCTGTGGGATGAATTTGTCTATAACTTGAAACTTAGTACCAGAGGGGTTTTTATTATGAAAATGCAGGTAGTGTCTAGGCACACTGTGATTGAGCCGGCCTTTTTTAATACTCCCTATATGTTCATTCACCCATGTGGATAAGGTACGTATAGTTCGTCCTACATACTGCTTCCCACAAGGGCAGGTGATCAGATATACAACATAGCGGGTAGCGCATGTCGTAAAATGTTTCATATGGTATTCCCGGGAAGTGGTAGTAGATCTGAACGTTTCTGTTTCCTCCGGTCACAGGTGTTGTGCAAATAAACGTTACACTTGCGACACGGAAAATAGCCCTTCAGTTCCCCTGTAGATAACACCCGCCCATTCAGGTATTGCTGGACCTGATACTTAATCACTTTTAAGAACCTTCCAATGTCTGTGGATAATATCTTTTATTTGCTTATGTTGTATGGAAAAAGACGTGAAGAAAGACTATCTATATTTAGAGTCCTGTACACGTTTGGATTGATCAGATAGCAGTGTATTCGTATCTATCAGCGATACTTTATTGATCTTTTCATCTATATGGCAGGGCTGGTAGCCCTTATCTATAAATCGGGATTTGAGAGTCTCGGCCTGAAAATGAAAGTCAGTAAGGTTGGTATAATTTTGTCCAATCCGTAGCAATTGGCTACGTTGTACTGACTTTAGCCATGGGGAATGGTCACAACTTAGTTACATAGTTACATTATTAAAAGCCACTCATTAAAATTAGAAGAAGAGAGGTTTAACCTTAAACTACGTAGAGGGTTCTTTACTGTAAGAGCGGCAAGGATGTCGAATTCCCTTCCACAGGTGGCGGTCTCAGCGGGAATCATCGATAGCTTCAAGAAACTATTAGATAAGCACCTGAATGACCGCAACATACAGGGATATACAATGTAATACTGACACATAATCACACATAGGTTGGACTTGATGGTCTTGTGTCTTTTTTCAACCTCACCTACTATGTAACAACTGTTGAACTGAAGCTACCCATTCCGGTCAGTGGGTTTAAAAAAGGTTTTAGTCACTAGTTGTTGTTTGACCACTGAGATCTCCAAATCCAAAAAATGTATATTAGAAGGACTGGTTTCATATGACAACTTAATACCAATATTGTTATTGTTTAAAGTCGCCATGAAGTCATCAAGAGAGTTTTGGTCTCTTTTCCATGGGAGGAGGATGTCGTTGATGTAACGAGCCCAAAGGACCATCTCGGGTCGATTTAGGGCATAAACGACATCCTCCTCCCATCGAGTCATGAAGAGATTGACTAAACTGGGGGCGAATTTAGCCCCACCCTTCTGTTGGAGATAGAAGTCATTGTTGTACCAAAAATAATTATGTTTGGTCGCAAAACATAGGAGATCCATAACAAATCTCTTTTGGACTCTAGGAATGCAGCTATATCTAAAAAGGTAAAACTCCACAGCTAAAAGACCTAGATCATGCGATATACATGTGTATAAGGCAGAAACGTCTGCCGTAACCAACAGCAGATCTTCGCTGTAATTAATTTGTTGCAACAAGGTAATGGTATGCTTAGTGTCTTTAAGGTATGAGGGTATAGATTTCACCAGAGGTTGTAGGTGGAAATCAATATAGCGCCCTATACGGGAGGTCACAGAATCTATTCCTATTATTGGCCATCCTGGGGGGCATACAGCATCCTTATGTACCTTAGGCAGGTAATAAATTATAGGGATCCGCGGGGCCACTGGTACAAGGTAACTTCTCTCTTTTTTATCTAAAATACCCAACTGCGATCCTGTATCAATAATGTCGGCAAGTGCCTTCTTAAGGTCAGACGTGGATTTTTTAGATAGACGGGCATAGGTTTCTGAATCACTAAGTATTCTGGTCATTTCCAAATGGTAATCACTTTTATCGAGGATCACGATATCCCCACCCTTATCAGCCAGGTGGATAGTAAGGTCCTTCCACTCGCAGAGGTGTTTGAGACCTATTTTGATATTAGGGTCACTATATATTCTCTTCTTAGGTAACAGATCTAGATATTTAAGTGCCAAGTCATGGAAGACCTTAATAGAAGGTGCCGTAGGGCAAGGAGGATTGAAGAGATATGGGTTGGAAAGGCCTGACTGAACCATGTTAGTATTTATTTCTGGAATAGTAGGTCGCATAGGGTTGGTAGTAAAGTATCTTTGAATATTCAATTTCCATACATATTTCTGCACATCAATGAATGTGGCAAATTTGTTTAATTTCTTTGGGGGGACAAACTTAAGTCCCGTATCCAAAATGAATTGTTTGGCATCTGTAAATGTGGCTTGGCTAAGGTTAAATATGCCATTATCTCTCACACTGACTTTTTTTTCCTGGTACGCTGCCCCCTCTGGAGAAAACCCCCCATATGGGAGGGTCCAGGGTGATTTTGGTTGTAATTGAAGGGAGATCTGTTGTAATGGTTTTCTTCCCTATCCATATATGCATACTGATAATCGTATACTTCGCGTGAACGCCCCTCTCTCAATGGAGAGAATCTATTATAAGTGTGCACAGGTGTCCTCTGTAAATTATATTGGTCATAAAAATGCTCATTATGATTCACTTGTCTTCCATAAGGTGATTGATCATGTCTATAGTGATTGTAATGTTGGGAATTATCTTTTTTGCCTCTGCCTCTACCTTGGATCCCCCTTCCTCTACCTCCATTATTGGGGAACGTCCCAACATAGTGGGTGGTAGGCATATACAATCCAGTATGTCTATATTTAGACATATTATATTTAGAGTGTTTGGGTGATCAGTCCTACTTGGTCTGGGCGGGGGTATATATATTGAAGAGGTGGTCTTGATTCATTCATGGAGGCAACAGACATCTCCATATTTGATTGATATTTAACAATATTAGTGGGTATAGTATCTTTCCTCTGACAACTAAAGACTGAACTACTTTTGTAATCATTCACATCTCTAGTGTATTTTTTCTGTTTTTTAGTTCTTTGCTCCCGTTCCTCTTTCTCTAGGTGATTTTTAAGGTTAGTGGAAAGTGAACTGTATTCAGAAGTGGATTTATGTGGTAAGAGTTTCTCTATAATCTCCTTAATTTCTTTATCTATAATACTCAATCTGGCTCATTTCTTTTCAATCAGGAATCCCAGGAATGAGATCCCTGCTTCATTGAAGTATCGAAACCATAATTCTAGTTCTGTATCTCCCTGTTGGGGATGTATGTCCCATCTCAGGCCTCTAGGGACCATGTGCTCTTTGGAATACTGTTCCAAGAATGCTATGTCCCATTCTAAATCTAGTTTTGATACCATGAGATTCTTTAACCTCAAGAAAAAACCTCCTACTTCAGAATCGACATTTAAAGAAATAAAAACACCCTCAGTGCTGAATGAGCAATTGGTACGATAATCAAAAACATCCATGATTCAGTTTAAAATTAAGATGAACAGATAAAAAGAGGCTGCAGTAATGATGGTCAAAGATTGAAATGTACAAAAATGAATAAAAATACTGCGCCAACCTCAGGTCGCATGTCCAGATAAGTAGCTGAGAGGACGCACACTGCCTGAGCTCCGCTCCTGCCAGAATCCTGAACGCAATCCGGGATCCTTTCCTCTGCACTGCTACACTCCATCTGACACCCTGCATTCCAGGAGGGTACTGGGCACCCCGCTGGCTCCTCCGATCTCCCCGGACAAGCTCCACTCGTCTAAAAAACACACCGATCCATAGCGCTTCTCCTCTCTTACGGCGGCCATCTTGGACATGAGGCAGCCTATGACCAGCATGTCAGCAGCAGCACGGACAGCTCCGGGACAACAGGTACCAGCAAACCCTACCTCGGCAGACATTCTAGAGGCGATCAAAGCCTGCAACAATGCCATAAAAACTTGTAAAGACACACTGACAACCAAAATTGACTACCTGGCCACAGACATTAGCCTGATTTGCCATGATATGGATAAGTTTAGATCAAGGGTGTCTGAAGCAGAGGACCACATCTCACATCTGGAAGACCCCACCAGAGCTGACTCCAGAGAAATGCATGCCCTGCAAATACAAGTGAAAGCCTTCCAGGATAAGGTGATTGACACAGAAATAAGACTCAGACAGAATAATATCCATATCATCCCCAGGCCTGCCGAGTTTTCTGAGACTTCTCGCCAAGCTGCTTGATTTTCCCTCCCTACATATGTGGTGGAAAGGGCCCATAGGGTTCCCCCTGCCCCTCCTATACCAGGGGCACCCCAAGACCTTTTCTCCTAAGCCTGCTTAACTAAAGAGACAGGGATCATGTGTTGGTGGCCGCACGGCAGACGCAAGACCCGCGACATGACGCCACAAAAATCCTACTTTTCCCTGACTATTCACCGAAGGTCCAACAGAGCAGTTGCTCCTATACAGAGATCTGCAAATGTCTTAGAGAGCAAGGCCTCAAGTACAGCCTCCTTTACCCCAGCAAACTTTGGGTGGTGAATGGAGATCGCACCAAGTTCTTCTAAACTCCTGAGGTGGCATGCTCCTGGCTAGATGGTCAGTGATCCTGGCACTGACTGACCCCCAGCTGGTAACATGCTCTGGTTATCAAACATCCACAAGTATTGTAGCTGGATCCCATTACCTACTGGGTATATAAGTTCTGGTGTTTACAATGGTTATGCTGTTTTCTCTTCTTTTACCCAAAAGTTATCCCCCCTTTTTTTGGTATTTTCTTACTACTTTATGGTTGTCGCTGGGGTAGTCCCTGACTATGTGTATAGCAGTCGAACTGCTGCTGTTTCATCCTGTCAGCTGCCCACCATGCCTGGACTCCTGGGCAGATGGCCCGACTAATCCTTCCACCCTATTACAGGATGGATCCTGTAGCTAGGGAGCCAGGCAGAGGAACCCTGGACAACCCCCTCCCCCAATAACTAATACCTGCCACCCCTTCAAGTGGACTCTCTGATGGCTGTTTCTCCCTGTCCCCCACGATAGTGCATCACTTGACCAGTGGACACCGGGGCTGTACTTTAGCTTTTTTACCCAGGGTCCCCCCTTTAATCCCACTGGTTTAGCCGGAACTACATGATGGCCCGGGAGCGGGCGGACTCATGGTGGATGGACTACTCGCTGCTGCTGATCACAATATAATCTGTTCTCAGATTTAGATAAGGACAATGTTTAGTTCAGTTTTGGGTACAGACTGGCTCCCAGCCCACCCCCAGTGTTTTTGGGGGGCGCTGGGTACCGGTAGGAAAGGCACACTGTGCTTGGGAAGTTTTATAGTTGGTTTCTATGTGTTAAGTGTAGTTGGCTCCGGCTCTAAAATAACTCATCAAGTGAGACCTAGTGGGGACTCAATCACCCTGATGTTAGCACCTCTCTCCTGGGATCATGGCATCACGTGATCAGGGAACAATGTCGGTGGTGTAATGGAATGTGAGAGGCCTCAACTCTAAATTTAAAAGGGCTCTGATGTTCCAGTATATCAAGATACATAACCCTCAGGTATTGGTCCTACAGGAGACCCACTTGATGGGTAGCAAACTGCTGGCCTTAAAAAAGCCCTGGGTTCAGAAAACCCTCCATGCCACATACTCTTCATATGCCAGAGGGGTCTTGATACCGCTAAATAAATCCTTCCTGTGTAAAGTTGAGGCGGTCCATACTGGCCCTCATGGCAAGTTTGTGATATTGGTGCTAACGGCCTGGCAACAACGGTATGTCCTTGTAGGAATTTATATCCCACCGCCATTCAAACCAGAAGTGTTATATAACATTCTGGAGAGGATTACCCCATATAGTCCAGCTAAATTATTAATTCTAGGAGACTTCAATAGCACCCTGTCCCCAGATCTAGGCAGACCCACATGGTCACAGTCTTCTACTGGAGACTTGCTGGAATGGGCTCTCTCAGCAGGAGTTACAGAAGTGTGGAGGTGGCAGCACCCCCCACACTAAAGCTTACTCATGTTTTTCTACCTCATATAAAACCTTTTCTATGAGTGATTATGCGTTTGCAAATCAGCTCATGCTAAACAACATAGTGGAGGCAGCATACTTACCGAGTGAGCTCTCTGATCATACCCTCCTTAAAATCACTATGCGGACCAGGGACAAGCGCAGTGGCTCCATGTGGCACCCGGGGGCTCACTGGATCTCCCATGATGAGATTTCAGGGCAGACTCCACAAACGCTGCGCGAATTTTGGGAACATAGTGTGGGGTCATCCTCTCCTTCCACAGTTTGGGACACCTTCAAGGTGTTCACTAGGAGACATTATATATCGGCAATAAAGGCGGTAAAGTTAAATCAACAAGCCAGCACGGTGCGGTTGGAAGGGGAAATTGAGGCGTCTTCGGTCATTTATGGGTCTGACCCCTCAGTTTCCAAGTTTGAACTGCTGCAGGCCGCCAAAAGGGATCTCCACCTCAATCTCACTGAGGTCACACGCTTAGAGCTATTCCACACTAAACAAAGATTTTTTTGAGCAGGGGGATAGAAATGGCAGACAGATGGCAATGATGTCCTATCACGACACCCCCTTAACCCTGATCCCCGAACTGGTCTCTCCCATGGGTGACTCCATTACATTCCCGGTGGATATCCTAAAAGAGTTTCAAAGCTTTTATCAGTCACTCTACAGTACCACACTTCCACAGGGCATATCTTCCAGCGAGATGGAGTCTCTCCTGGATCCACGGGCCCTGGGGTGGCTCTCAGATGAGGAGAGGTCCCACCTGGTCAGACCCATCACTGCTGAGGAGGTTCATGCTATCATTAACCCACTGGCAATGGGGAAGGCCCCGGGCCCTGACAGTTTACTCGTCAAATTTTACCGGTCCCATGCTGATCTCCTGGCCCCCCTCTTGGCCAATCTGTATACTCAGTGCCTGGAGGATGGAGCACTCCCACCCCCTATGGCAGATGCACACATTATTCTAATCCCTAAGCCCAACAAAGATCCTAAATTGTGCGCCTCGTATAGGCCCATCACACTTTTTAACATTGATTTAAAATTCTATCTAAATTAATCACCGTTAGACTCAATCCTCTTTTGCCCTATATTGTAGACCCGGACCAAACAGGGTTCATGGCCCATAAGTCAACGGATATTAACCTCCGCAGAATATTCACCAATATACATGCCAAACATGATAATGTGGGCACTAGAACGGTTGCCTCCTTCGATATTGAGAAGGCATTTGACTCGGTCCAATAGCCATTTCTCTGGGAAACTGTGCAGAGGATGGGATTTCCATTGGTTTTTATTAGATGGCTGCGAACCCTGTACAAATCACCGAGGGCGGCCATAAGACGGAGGGTAATGTTGCTTCCTCCTTCCCGCTGTTTATGGGTACCAGGCAGGGCTGCCCACTCTCACCAGAACTGTTCGAAATAGCCATGGAACCGGTGGCGGAGGTTCTTCGTGTCTTGCCTCATATAAAAGGACTTTTAGCCTCGGGGTCAATAGCAAGCAACTGAGACATCGACCAGTTCACTCGTAGACCTGTTACTCTTGAGAACTCAGACAATACTTGCAGCATTCCCCGAAGAGAGGAGTCTGCATCGTTCAGAAAGAGCAAGAGGTCATCCACATACAGAGCTACCCTCTCCATCAGCCATGCCAGCCTAAGATCGCCACTAATGCCACACTCATTATCACTTTGAATGTTTGGTATACCACAACCATCATTTGGACTTTTACCATTTTCAACTGTTGGTAGAATTGTGTCATTGTTGACCCTTTTTAAGTATGAGTATGTTTTAAATGTGAAGATTACAAGTCTGGCTACACGCCTATAAGGGCTGTATTCACCTTTAAGACTTATCATCATTGGTTCACGTTACCAGATTGCACTATACGTCTGCACTTAGTGTGATCATATATTATGTGTCATTTCTAATATATTTTTTTCACTTATTTTCACTGCACGTTTATCGCTGCACTTTTATATCCATACAATTGTGATTTTACTTTTTACACCATTCACTGCATGTAGTTTCATAACCTACACTGGTCAGTGTGAATACAATTTGTGATCTCACCTGTCATATTATTTAGTGTATACAGTTGTGCCACCAGGATCTGTACATTTATCCCTCCCTGGTGTATATATATAGTGTATATTTTATACACTATTTTTACTTTATTGTACCTTTACATCACATCATTTTCATATTATCACTGTCTTCAGACGATTGTGACTTAGATATTTTTAGCGTTACACATTTCACTACAATTATAAACCGCTGAAGAAAGAATTCCATTCTGAAATGCGTCCGGAGGGTAGCATAATGTGTTTTGGGTCCAATTCTAAGTATGCCTATTGTGTTATGGGGCGTACACACGGTCGGACTTTTCGTCTACAAAAGTCCGACAGCCTGTCCGACAGACTTCCGGCGGACTTTCGGCGGACTTGCAGCAGACTTTCTAACGAACGGACTTGCCTACACACGACCACACAAAAGTCCGATGGATTCGTACGTGATGACGTACACCGGACTAAAATAAGGGAGTTCATAGCCAGTAGCCAATAGCTGCCCTAGCGTGGGTTTTTGTCCGTCGGACTAGCACACAGACGAGCGGATTTCGGGGTCCGTCGTAGTTACGACGTAAAGATTTGAAGCATGTTTCAAATCTAAAGTCCGTCGGATTTGAGGCTGAAAAAGTCTGCTGAAAGTCCGGAGAAGCCCACACACGATCGGATTACCAGCCAGCTTTAGTCCGTCGGCGTCCGTTGGACTTTTGTAGACGAAAAGACCGACCGTGTGTTAGAGATACCTTACTAATTGACAACTTTGGATAAAAAAAGATACATTTTAATTTTCTTTCCTGCATTTTCAAAAAACTTGTGGCAAAAAAATGAAATTTTTCAAAGACTCGTTATGCCTTTCAGAAAATAACTTGGAGTGTTTGCTTTCCAAAATGTGGTCATTTTGTGGGTGTTTCCACTGTGCTGCTGCTCCAGGGCCTTCAAAACTTGATAGGTAGTCAGGAAATTAGATGCGTAATTTATGGCTCTTGAAAGCCCAAAAGTGCTCCTTGGATTTTAGACCCCTCTATGCATCTAGGCTGTGAAACATTTTAGAGCCTCAAGAAATGAGCAGTCACTACATCAGGACTGACCAATTTTCAAATATATCCAGTGGGTATAAAACGTCTACACACCCCTGTTAAGATGTCAGGTTTCTGTAACAATGAGACAAAGATAAATCATTTCAGAACTTTTTCCACCTTTAATGTGACCTATAAACTGTACAACAGTTGAAAAACAACCTAAAATCTTTTAGGGGGTGGGAAGTAAAAATAAAAAAGTAAAATAATGTGGTTGCATAAGTGTGCACATCCTCTTATAACTGGGGATGTAGCTGTGTTCCGAATTAAGCAATCACATTCAAACTCAGTACACACCTGTCAGTACACACCTGACATCATTTAAGGTGCCTCTGATTAACCCCAAATAAAGTTCAGCTGTTCTAGTAGGTTTTTCCTGGTCGCATCTTACCACAAAAGCCAAGGTCCACAGAGAGCTTCCAAAGCATCAGAGGGATCTCCTTGTTAAAAGGTATCAGTTAGTAGAAGGGTACAAAAGAATTTCCAAGGCATTAGATATACCATAGAACACAGTGAAGACAGTCATCACCAAGTGGAGAAAATATGGCACAACAGTGACATTACCAAGAACTGGACGTCCCTCCAAAATTGATGAAAAGACGAGAAGAAAACTGGTCAGGGAGGCTGCCAAGAGGCCTACAGCAACATTAAAAGAGCTGCAGGAATATCTGGCAAGTACTGACTGTATGGTACATGTGACAACAATCTCCCGTATTCTTCATATGTCTTGGCTATGGGGTAGAGTGACAAGATGGAATCCTTTTCTTACGAAGAAAAACATTCAAGCCCGGATAAATTTTGCAAAAACACATCTGAAGTCTCCCAAAAGCATGTGAGAAAATGTGCTATGGTCTGATGAAACTAACTTATGGCCATAATTCCAAAAGAAATGTTTGGCACAAAAACAACACTGCACAGCACCAAAAGAACATCACACCCACCGTGAAGCATGGTGGTGGCAGCATCATGCTTTGGGGCTGTTTTTCTTCAACTGGAACAGGGGCCTTAATCAAGGTAAAGGGAATTATGAACAGTTCCAAATACCAGTCAATATTGGCGCAAAACCTTCAGGCTTCTGCTAGAAAGCTGAACAGCATGACAATGACCCAAAGCATCCATCCAAATCAACAAAGGAATGGCTTTACCAGAAGATGATTAAAGTTTTGGAATGGGCCAGTCAGAGCCCAGACCTGAATCCGATTGAAAGTCTGTGTGGTGATCTGAAGAAGGCTGTGCACAGGAGATGCCCTCGCAATCTGACAGATTTGGAGTATTTTTGCAAAGAAAAGTGGGCAAATATAGCCAAGTCAAGATGTGCCATGCTGATAGACTCATACCCAAAAAGACTGAGTGCTGTAATAAAATCAAAAGGTGCTTCAACAAAGTATTAGTTTAAGAATGTGCACACTAATGTAACCATGTTATTTTTTTTTTTACTTCCCTCCACCTAAAAGATTTCAGTTTGTTGTTCATCCGAGTTGTACAGTTTATAGGTCACATTAAAGGTGAAATAAGTTCTGAAATTATTTATCTTTATCTCATTTTTTTACACCACAGAAACCTGACATTTTAACAGGAGTGTGTAGACTTTTTATATTCACTGTATATACCATAGTTTGTAGATGCTCAGAAATTAGGAAAAACAAAGTACGTTTTAATTTATATAGGAAAAATATATAAACCCAATGGTGATTAAATACCCCCAAATAAAGTTATATTTGTCTTAAAAAAATACAAAACAAAATAACAAAAATTGTATTTGGGTATAGTATTAGTATTGCATTACTTAGTACCGTATTTTTCGCTCCAAAAGGCGCACCTGACCATAAGACGCACTTAGGTTTTAGAGAAAGGAAAACAAAAAAAATATTCTGAGGAGGTTACTACACATTACCATTCACCATTCAGTTGCTAGAGGTTACTACACATTACTGCATGCTGATTGGTTTCTAGAGGTTACTACACATTGCCACTCACCATTCAGTTGCTAGTGGTTACTGCACACTTAATGCCTGCAATTCAGTGTCCCCCTCTGCAAGCTGCTCAGTCCTGCCTTTGCTTTAATAATCCTCACCCCCCACTGCTGACAGAAGTGAGAGGAAATGGAATGCACACACAGCCCGCTCTGTGTGTCTTTGATCTCCTACTCATCTCGTGCTGCTGCTCGGAGAAGAGGGGGAGAACACACAGAACCCGCACAGCCCAGAGAAGGAGGGGGAATAGAAAGCCCCCTCTTCCCAGAGAAGGAGGGGGAACGCGGTCCCTGTTACAGACACACACAGACGCTCCCATCCTGACAGGGAGAAGCAGGCAACCCACAGCTGAGGGCTCAGTATTCGGCAGTGGGGGGGCGCTGGTCTATATTCGCTCCATAAGATGCACAGGCATTTACCCCCATTTTTGGGGGGGGGGGAAAGTGCGTCTTATGCCCCGTACACACGGTCAGACATTGATCGGACATTCTGACAACAAAATCCATGTTTTTTTTCCGACGGATGTTGGCTCAAACTTGTTTTGCATACACATGGTCGCACAAAGTTGTTGGAAAATCCGATCGTTACAAACGCGGTGACGTAAAACACATACGTCGGGACTATAAACGGGGCAATAGGCAATAGCTTTCGTCTCTTAATTTATTCTGAGCATGCGTGGCACTTTGTCCGTCGGATTTGTCTACACACGATCGGAATTTAAAGGATCGGATTTTGTTGTCGGAAAATTTTATAGCGTGCTCTCAAACTTTGCGTGTCGAAAATTCCGATGGAAAAAGTCTGATGGAGCCCACACACGGTCGGAATTTCCAACACCAAGCTCTGATCGCACATATTCCGTCGGAAAGTCCGACCGTGGGTACAGGGCATTATGGTGTGAAAAATACGGTAATTAAAAGTGTGACGGTGCTAAGAGCTGAAAAATGGTCCTGATTGGACGGGAGTAAAAGTGTCCAAATTTGAAGGGGTATAATTAGAACTATAGGAAAACATTTTTTTTTCATTTCGGATAGTGTAAGGGGGGCTTAAACCTGTCACTTTTTTTCCCATTCGTGTGGAAGATTTACCTTCATTTCCTGTTCCATAAGCCAAAACAGATTAAAAACTGTTTAAACAGATATCTTGGGCCCCCCAGGTCTCCAGAACTAGAGTCCCCATTGGATGATCTCCCCGCTATTACTTTGCTAGGGACAACACAAAATCTAGGACTTTCTTTTATTTCAATGATATCCATAAACAGGAAAAATAAAGAGGGTGATTATCCCTAACGGGGAATACAGATAGCTATAAAAACCTAATAAGTGTTCTAATCCAATTTCATTCTGTCCAAAATGCAAAAAAAGGTTAGATAAACTTTAATTGTATATTTATTTATATAAAAGAGGGGGGACTAAACAGTATGCACACATGACATTTCATACAATAGATTAAAATAACAATGTTTTTTATCCCCCATCCAAAGGCAGTCCACCCAACAGTCACCCCAACCAGCACTAAGTGTTCCCACTCTGTCAAAGTGACATAGGTACCCCATGGTTCCATTCCTTCTCAAAACTTGACTCAGAATTATTTAGTCTAGACATAAGAAATTCCATGGTACAGATAACAGTAATCTGGGTAACAAGATTCAACCTGGATGGTGAGGAGACCTACTTCTACTTCCGAGCTATTAGACACTGAGAGGCTATCAAAATGTGAACAAATAATTACCATTTATAAAATAATAATAATTGCAGTGCTCAAATTATAAAAACATAAAAAAAAAGTTCTTCAAAGAGCAGTAAGAACGCTAAATTAATAGCATGTCCATACTCTGAAATTAACATGTTCTTTTCTGAAATATGCAAATGCGGATCCTTAATATCAAATGAGCGACTCGTACATTGCCTGAGGTCGTGCCGCCATTCTACACAGGACTGGCGGCCCTAGATGTAAGTTATACCAGCAACATTTGGTTTTATCTTTATCTTTTGGATGTTTTTATGCATTTGTATTGCATCAATTTATAAAATAATATTACACTATGAGAATTTTTGATTGCTGTCCTGTCATAAGACAGCATGTCCTTGTGGTGAGTGTGCATTCTTCCCATACAGTGAAGGATCATCACTACGGGTGTTATCTATCTCGTTGGTGAAGGTGTAAGCAACACAATTGGGACTGTTTCCTGCCTCATTTGATAATGTACTTTGAAGAATTTTTTTTCACGTTTTTATAATTTGAGTACTGCAATTATTATTTTATTGATACGGTTGGTGGTGTATCTTGACCTATTGCATGCGTCACATATATTTTTTTTTTCACATTTTTTTTTCACTTAATGAGTTGGCGCTGACTTTTTTTTTTTACTGTTTTTGGAATTTGCATTTGTGTTTAGCAAGTTGGAGAAATGACAGACCCAGTAGATCAACCTGTGTAGTCAGGGAAAGAGTATATGTTGTCAGTTGGTTTAGTAAATTTTGGACCTCGTGCCAGAATGCCTAAATTTTGGAGCATGTCCAGAACATATAAGGTCCCTGTCACACTAGTTGACTAATTAGGTCAGCCTGTCAGTTTTTCAGGTGGACCCGATCAGACCCTACAGTCTCCTATATGGTGTGTCAGGTGTCAATGGACATGCCAACATCCAATCCTATCTGCTAAAACAGATTGATGGAGATCCATTCCCTATCCATCTGGTGGATCAGATTGGATGGCAGTTAGGTGTAAACAGACAGGATAGACTCCCATAGAGGAGATCGGGCTGTATCTGTGTCAGCTCTGTATACGCAGAGCAGACACAGATCAGCCATCCACCTGCTTAATGGGGATCAGTGGACAGACTACACACTGAGCAAGAGGACTCCAAAGGAGCCTGCCCCCTGTGTAAGGCCCCTAATCCAATTAACCCATGTGAATCTAGCCTCTCCATCAGCTAGCATCTCAGGAATATACCATTGGTACAAAATGTTATATTGTTTTTCCTTGTAAATAGTATAAACAGAAGATTTACTAGCATTTATCCAAATAGATGCCTACTCCTGCATGTTAAACTCTAAACTTGGGGCTTTTCCAATTTGATCATAAAAAAACAGATAAGGCTTTAAAGCCCTATTACACACAGGCTAAATATATCAGCCAATTCAACAGGAACCGGCCAACATTTGACCCGTGTGTACAACAGCTTGTCCTACAGAAGCTAACTGAATGTCCGGATTCTGTCAAATGGGAATGCTGGAAAAACAGCAGCCGATCGGCATCCGACTGATATCTTCTGGTGAGGGAGCAGTCCCCCTGTGAGAAAACAACAGCTCAGTGGGGATATTGCTGTATTAACATCGCATATTTAGTACAGCGAGTTCCTCAGTTTTATTTTCATATAGCCAGCTGGGTTGAATGAAAATAAAACTGCCTGTGTGTACCAGGCATTAGTTGTACTCCAGTTTAGATACCTATGCCACTTGCTTCTAACTGATGTACAAGAAAAAAAATAAGTTCTATACTGTACGTACCATACCATATTTTTGTCAGTTACATACAGTATTTGCAGTTTTAAATCCTTGCAATATGTCCCAAAAGCTAGTTGTCTGAGGCATTTTATTTTCCAGACATACTCCTATTCTTAGCTATATTTTGTTCTTATTTTCCAAAATAAAGATCACTTATTTAAATACAATATTTAAATGCATTTAACTTTTTTTAGAATATAATGCTATCACTTTTCCCACAACAGAGCCTGTATAAGCTAAAATATTTGAGTTTGTGTGACATTTATTTGAGTTAAAGCTCCATAACAAATGAGGGTTCCACTGGGTCTGGCCTGGGAACTAAGAGCTATTTTAACTTATCTTCTAAAATATTATATTTCCAAATGAATTGCTGTCAAAAACTGTTATTTTTGCCAGTAATCCCTAGTTTCATATGTAAATTACAACAGATGAGAGAAAGGATTAAAGCTAAAATCCAAATCTACATTTCATATAAAATTAGTAAAATTTGTTATGTAAGTAAAGTCTTATCACTGCAAAAAAAAATATAAAAATGACCCAGACCTCAAAGAATTCATTCTTAAATGTTCTTACATTTTCTTAACAGTGCAACTTTTGGGTTTGTTTGTTTTTTTGCCACAATATACCATTAAGAAAATTTCCTCTTTATAATTAAACTTGGAATGGCTCAAAGATACTCTTATAAACCAATGTGCCACGCTATACTCTGCAAACCAAGTAAATCCTGTAAGCTAAGTCCAAAATTATATATCCAGTGTTCAGGATCCTATTCAATATAAACAAAAAGCGCTAAATGTATCAACAAATAAATCCTATAAATAAGTACAAGATTACATATCCAGTGTTCAAGATCCTATTCCATGCAAACAAAGAGTGCTAATTAAATCAACATGTGCAATGAATTGTGCTGTACCTAAGGTACACTGAAGTGCTCAATATTGTCCAACAATAAATGTCCTTGAATTATTTTAGTTGAAGTAAATCCATGTGAAAAGTGCTCTAAACCTATCCGAAGTGTCACCACTCTCGTGCCCCCCCCCCCCCCCCCTAAGTAATTATCCTCACCTCAAGGTGTGTGACTGCACAGTTTAGTTTGGTCAGAAACGCTGTTGAACCACCCCTGGGTTCTGTGATATTTTGACTCTGCAGGTTCCTGAGCCGTTCTATGGGTATATCCGCGGTGCATATGTAGAAAGACAAGCTACATAGTGCTTTATCATTTAAAAAAACATATTTATTTAAAAAACTCCTCACACAGGGTACTCACACATCGAAGGTGCTTGTAGCGCACAACACTGTATCTAGCAGATCTGTATATAATCCAATTGAGACTGTATGTCTGTTCGTTTGCCCGCGGCTGCCCATTCCAGCAAAGCTGCCACTGTCTACACCTTCCAGTCTCCTCCTCAATGCGTGTTTATAATGTTTATAATGCAGCTATTTGTTATCAAACCTAGCAATATTAATTCTAGCGTGTTGAATTTGCAAATGGCATATGAAAAGAGTGTAGCAATATAAAATTACAATAAAATTACAGAAACACTAATTTATGCACAAAATGAATAGTTTACCCTCTAAATATATTTTAGGTTATTCAAGTTCCATAAAAAAACAAATTAATCAGATTGCAAATTCAGCATTGCATCTGGGTTTTCTTTTGAATTAAACATATTCCCTGTATTTTATTTTTAATTAGCAATGACTGCAATAAAATTAGAATGTTTTATTATTTTTTTCAAGCAACTCCAGCTTGACATTTTTGTACAGATGGTAAAAATTTAATTAGAAAAAAAAGTCAACATCTGTAAAACTTTGAAAGCAAATCCTTGTTTCTATAAATTGTGAGATGTGTGTATTTTATGGTGTGCCAAAATTAACACTTCCAGTGAATCTCATGTTTTAGAGAAATTTTTCAAATATCAATATGCATGCAAATTGTAATTTTCAGCTCATGAACTCATGTTTTTACTAATCCCTCAGTACAATACATTTTGGCTTTTACCAAGTCTAATTTCTCTTGAGACAGCGCCTTCGAGCCAAATCATAATTCTTACAAGAACATTTAATTTCAATAATTGAAGTGATTAAAATATACCAAAGACCTCACACATTACATAAATAGGTGATGGCAGTTCTCATAATAAGCCCAAACACACTGTGTTTAATATTTCTATACACAATTATAAACTTTTTGTGAACTTTGAAGTTTTTATTTAAGTGAAGGTACTTTTGGGAGTCAATGCTGATATTAACAGCATTTATATCATATTTTTGGTCATTGTGAATTTCATGTAAAAATACTAGTAAAAAAAAATATCACCTGGAAGCAGAAAAGCTTAGAAAAATCATTCATACACCTAACACACACATACACACCTCACTGTTCAGTACATACAATGTAAGCCACACACTGGATATGACTCATTTTTATATAATGTTTAAACCCAGCAAAAAATGTTTTTCTTTTTTTTTTATATATCAAATGGAGAAGGGTTTGATTGTCAGTGTGTTTCACCATGTGTATCCCTGTTCTGTCTCTCATGCCCACGATGGCAGATGGCCAGCGGTCATTGTGACTGCCGGCCACGCGCATTGGGTCCCCCACCGTGCAGTGTAAATTTGTGCAGGGCTGCCAACCTGCCGATGTATATGTACATGTGCCGGTCGGAAAGTGGTTAAACTGTTGACCAAGTCTTGTTTTTTTAGGGAACTGTGGTCACCAGAACAGAAAGTGAGGAGAAATTTTCCCAGCAGGAACATAAACAATAGAAAAAAACAGACCATCTAACCCTTCCCACACTCCCTCCAAAAATTGTGGGAAATACAGTTTTAGTTTGGAAGACAGTAGGGAGAAGGTGCACTGTGGTCAAATGTACACTATCCATATATCAAACAAGGGTGTTTAGATATGTTAAGCCTTAACATATACGATCATGAATGCCTATCAAGCAACCCATACAGTTGACAAAAGCTCAACAGCAATACATTCCTCCCTTTCAAGATTCAGTTAGGATGTGTGGCCTAGATATTAATAATGTTGTGGTAATTTAGTTTCAATAAATCTTTATTGTAGTTTTATAAGCCTACATAGTGTACATCATAGAAAATAGCATAACATTGCTCAGTAGTAGTGCATAAATCAAATCAGTCACAAATAGCTGCCATAACTCCTTTTTGTTTGGAATCGGAAATTTTGGGTGAGAACATCTAGATGGTTTAGAAGCCGTGAAGTGTGTCTCTTGGACACATACTACGTCACACTTGGCTGAAAGCACTTCTTTCCTCAAGAGTGATCTCTTGAAGGGGCTATTAAGCTACTTAGCATTCAGGGATAGGACTTTACACCAATACGCACCAATACTCCAGGGTGGGGAATTAATGTAAACTAACAAATAAGAACAAAGATCAAACAACAACTGTTTTAAGCATGAGAGTCCAGCACAGGGAAGCAGTATTAGAAGCTGTGAAGGCTACAAAGGCCTGTGTTAAACAGTCAATATGGCAGGGATAGGTGTTATCAGCTTGTTTTCATACATCTGAGATGCGTTGTGGGAATGCAGTGTTAGAGGGGGTAGCAACTGAAGGTGGGGATAAACCCCAATTTTAAAGTAATTTTAACCCTTGTTTGAGGTGGTGAATGGCCACTGACTTCCCCTGAAATGTGACAATAAGCTTGGTTGGGAATCCCCATTTGTAAGTGATGTTTCGCTCCCTCAGGGCGGGTGTAATAGGTGCAAGTTCTTTGCGCCCTTGGGCAGTGGCTGCAGAGTATCTCTATAGAGTGCCAAGGTCGCATATGGCTCTGGGACTGGAAAAAATGGAGTTGCGCCAGTTTATCTCAAGGTTTTTCTGCTAGAATATGTGGCGCTTGAAAATTCTGTGTGTCCTGTCAATCGTGAGATCTACGGTGGCGAGCGAAGGGACCAGTAGCTTAAATAATTGTTGCAGGTAACAGGTCAGCTCTGCAGGGGAAACGGTCTCAGGAATGCCTCTAATTTTGAGGTTATTCCTGCGAGAGCTATATGCGGTGACATAGTTACTCAATTGGTGTTCAAGGGTATCTGTGCACTCCCCCAGGTCATCAATCTGAGACTGCATGTGAGAAATTGATTTTTTTATGTCCTTCCTGAGATCTTTTTGTAACAAGAGTAACATATGTTTAAGCATGTTCTCAGATACAGGGTTATCAGTAGTCAGAAATGCAGCAAAAGTGCCTGTCTGCTCTTGCTCAAAATCAGGTTCATCATCATCATCATTTGTAGCCTGATGGTATGTGAGGTGTTTCTTGCTTACTGGTCCTTGGTGGGATGGTGAGGCATGCAGGGAGGAGGCTGCCCTCTTAGTGCTATCCCTGTCCCTGTTCTCTTTTGGGGTAGAGCAGTCCGTGTCTTCTGCCGCTGCTGTGAGAGAGGCACGCTGTGGGGCTGGAGGCGCCACTTTGTAAAGGGAGCCAATGTCATCTTGGCTGTCTCAAGGCTGGGAGCCACTGAAGAAATCAGTGAGCTTAGGAGGTCCCACCGGTGGATTTTTCTTCCTCGTCATGTCCAGCGAGGTCTCTGGGAGCTGTCCGGCCTGCCAGTGTGTGGCAATCGCAGCTGTAGTGGGTGTAGTGCATGAATTTCTTCCCCATGCTGGCAGAGAGGGAGATCTAAGCGGCCATTACGGTGCGTGGCCAAGCTCCGCCCCCCCCGTTGTGGTAATTTGTTTGGACTTGGTTAGTACTGTATGTAGTTTAAACATGTGCTACTTAATCATTTTCCAATTTAAAATGTAAACAATATGGAATTATGCATTTATGACCACAAGTATAAATTGTTGAGCAAAAATGGTAAAATGCATTCATTAGAAAAAAATGTGTACCTTGATCTGTGATTCTGCTAATTTCCAAAGTTGTACTTTGTCATCATTTTCTGACCTGTTAAAATATTAAAAGAAATAAATAAACAGATTAATAAATAAACAGTGAGCATGACTAACTATAGATTGTCTAAGCTATTTTAAATGATTGCATGGTTATTAGTATACTTGTACAGTATCTCACAAAGGTGCGTACACCCTCACATTTTTGTAAATATTTTATTATATTTTTTCATGTGACAACACTAAAGATATGACACTTTGCTACAATGTAAAGTAGTGAGTGTACAGCTTGTATAACAGTGTAAATTTACTGTCCCCTCAAAATAACTCAACACACAGCCATTACTGTCTAAACCACTAGCAACAAAAGTGAGTACACCTCAGTTGGGCCCAATTAGCCATTTTCCCTCCCCAGTGTCATGTGACTCGTTAGTGTTACAAGGTCTCAGGTGTGAATGGGGAGCAGGTGTGTTAAATGTGGTGTTATCACTCTCACTCTCTCATACTGGTCACTGGAAGTTCAACATGGCACCTTATGACAAAGAACTCTCTGAGGATCTGAAAAAAAAGAATTGTTGCTCTACATAAAGATGGCCTAGGCTATAAGAAGATTGATAAGACCCTGAAATTAAGCTGCAGCATGGTGGCCAAGACCATACAGCGGTTTAACAGAACAGGTTCCACTCAGAACAGGCCTTGCCATGGTCGAGCAAAGAAGTTGAGTGCACGTGCTCAGCATCATATCCAGAAGTTGTCTATGGGAATTAGACATATGATGCTGCCAGCATTGCTGCAGAGGTTGAAGGCGTGGGGGGTCAGCCTGTCAGTGCTCTGACCATGCGCCGCACACTGCATCAAATTGGTCTGCATGGCTGTCGTCCCAGAAGGAAGCCTGTTTTTAACATGATGTACAAGAAAGCCTGCAAACAGTTTGCTGAAGACAAGCCGACTAAGGACATGGATTACTGGAACCATGTCCTGTGGTCTGATGAGACCAAGATAAACGTATTTGGTTTAGATGGTGTCAAGCGTGTGTGGTGGCAACCAGGTGAGGAGTACAAAGACAAGTGTGTCTTGTCTACAGTCAAGCATGGTGGTGAGAGTGTCATGGTCTGGGGCTGCATGAGTTCTGCCGACACTGGGGAGTTACAGTTCATTGCGGGAACCATGAATGCCAACACGTACTGTGACATACTGAAGCAGAGCATGATCCCCTCCTTTCGGAGACTGGGCTGCAGGGCAGTATTCCAACATGATAACGACCCCAAACACACCTCCAAGAGGACCACTGCCTTGCTAAAGAAGCTGAGGGTAAAGGTGATGGACTGGCCAAGCATGTCTCCAAACCTAAACCCTATTGAGCATCTCTGGGGCATCCTCAAATGGAAGGTGGAGGAGCAAAAGGTCTCTAACATCCACCAGCTCTGTCATGTCATCATGGAGGAGTGGAAGAGGACTCCAGTGGCAAACTGTGAAACTCTGGTGAACTCCATGCCCAAGAGGGTTAACACAGTGCTGGAAAATAATGGTGGCCACACAAAATTTTGACACTTTGGGCCCAATTTGGATATATTCACTTAGGGGTGTACTCACTTTTGTTGCCAGCAATGGCTGTGTGTTGAGTTATTTTGAGGGGACAGCAAATTTACACTGTTATACAAGCTGTACACTCACTACTTTACATTGTAGCAAAGTGTAAAAGTGGACTTATCCAAATATGCCCTATCACTCTTGTCGCATGACCTATCACTTTTGTCACATGACCTTTCAAATTGATGTGATCAGCCTCTCCTTCAAATATGCTATCTTTTATAAATCAACCCCTACATGTACATTCTTATTTGCTATATACAAGTGAAGGGTTTTCCTTTTTCATTAGAGAGAACTTTTTGAAGTCTCAGGCTCAATATGCCATCTTCCAGGAATGACTTGGTCTCAGGAGACAATAGTGCTCAGAGGCTGAGGGTCATATAAAAGTGTATATATATCTCATAGTAAGAGCATTTACATTGCACTGCTATAGAAAAAAAACATATTTTTTTATTATTCTCTAAAATAATGCAGTACAGTCATTAAAGCGTTTGTTAACCACAAAAACATAAAAATAAAATAAAGACCCTGTTACCTTAAAGCATGCTATACATCACAGTGCTTGTGCTGTGTCATTTGGACCCCCGTATCACCTGAAATACCTGGCTGATCCTGCCTAGCTATGCCCTCCCTTTTGCAAACTGACCACGATAACCATGGCTGCTGAGCCTTGACACCATGGACAGTTTGCGTGATTCCATCATCTGTCTCCTGCGTCCTTTTCCCCCTCCTCCCCTCTCCCCTCTCTGCCTGTCTCTGCTGGTACCAGCTCGCCCCCCCACTCCTGCTGCTTTCATAGCTGCTACTAAATACTCCCATCCTTTCTGTACCATTATAATAATTGTCCTTGTGCCTGTGTTCTGTAAAAAATCTGCCTGATTGTACCTATAAGAGAGGATGGCAGTATTTAGTAGAAGTGGGTTAACAACCACTTTAGGGATTTATCCATACATTAACCAGAATGTATTTTACACACCAAGTCTGCCACAGGCGGACTAGGTACTTATGGCCTGGGAAAAAACACAACCACACTAAGAGCCCTTTCACATTGCAGCAGCAGCCGCGTTAGCCATAAAGTGCCACTTTACTGTCGTTTTAGCGGCGCTTTTCGCCACTAGCGGGGAGTTTTTAACCCCCACTAGCAGCCGAGGAAAGGGTTAAATGCGCCCATGTAGCACCGCTGCTGAAGCAATTTGCAGGCGCTTCAGCAGCAGTGCCCATTCATTTTAATGGGCAGGAGCGGTGGAGGAGCGGTCCTCCACCACCCCAAAGATGCTGCTTGCAGGACTTTTTTTAACTTCCTGCCAGCGCAGCGCTCTAGTCTGAAAGCACTCGGGCTTTCACACTAGGACTGCAGATGAGGCATTTTTCAGGTGCTTTACAGGCGCTATTTTTAGCGCTAAATCACCTGAAAAACGCCTCCAGTGTGAAAGGGGTCTAAGCAGTAGAACACACCTGGAGCGGGCTCTCTAGCTCTGCTGGGAACTCAGCCTATGTTTCATCAGATTAGGCGACCCGTCAGAATTTGTAACGGAAGTGACATTCCATTGCCTCCCTCTTGCTACACCCCACACTCCTCCACAGTAAGGATACAGTGAGAAGGTGGCAAAAGGACATTTTGTTACACCCACCGGAGTCATGCAATTCACACTTATTTTTAACGGTAAACTGAGCTTATATCGTGAAATACAGTATTTAAAAATCTGTCTGACTGTTTAGATGTTGAATTTTAAAAGCAGCAGCAAACCTGCTGATCCCACAGGTTTGCTAATCTGACAGAACACCGCTGCTTTGAAAAATCAACATTAAAACAGTCCGAGGGATTTGAAAATACAGAATTTTACTAAATAAGTGGAGTTTACTGTTTAAAATAAGTGTGAAATGCAAGACTCCAGTGGGTGTAACAAGATCTCTGCTTGCCGCCTTCTCACTGTATCCTTACTGTGGATGAGTGCGGGGTGTAGCAAGATGGCAGAGACGGAACGTCACTTTCATTACAAATTCTGATGGGTCGCCTGATCTGACAAAACACCTGCTCTGCTCCAATGATCAGACTTGTCCTGACAAGCCCCCTCTGTGCAGCCATTCACTGGGAAGCTCAGTGTACTGTTGCTTCTCCTCCGCCCAGTTCCTATGCAGCTGAGAACAGAAGGTATGTGATCACTTATAAAAAAAGGAAAAAAAAAGGATTTATATTTTCTGTATTTCTATACACAAATGTTTTGTCTTCCATTGCAGTTTAAAATGGAATGGGTTGTTTTACAAGGTGATTGTTTACAATCACTTTATTACTTCATTATTATTACAGCTATTTATTTTATGTTTGTTGTAGTGGCTAAACCCAGATCATAAAAGTGTTTTTTATCAATAATGGCCAAAATGCATTTTACAATACACATACAGTAAATTCAGCCTAAAATTCAAATTCAAAGGATATTATTTTCATGCCATTAGTGGCATGTACAAGTGAGAATATAATTTTATTAAATATTCATACCCAATAGGATAAAATGCATATGAATTAGACAGCTCTACTTGAATAATATGAATACATTTCCTTTTACTCTCCCTTAGGCTTGCACTACTATCTTTAACATTAAGATGTTATTGGCTATATGATTCCCATTCAGACACATTCCTACAGACATCTGAAGTGAAACTACTGACCTGATGAACATGTGCTAAACCACATTAAATCATAAAGATATGTGGAAAATAGAGCAACAAGCATCAGTGCATACATTCTATGTTATATGTACAGTATCACATTATTATACCATATGTATATATATTATTTGAATACATTATGTGCATTAAGTTATAGGACTTCTTTACATACTTGTTATTTTTATCCCTTATGCTGTATAATAATTAAAGATGCATCTCTAAAACTATGTAATCAAAATGTAACCTACTCCAAGGTTTATGTTTGTTCCTGTGTTTTACTTTATTTGATGTTTCATATCTTGATTTCATAGTAGATTATATGAGAATAAAGGGGTATTTAATTCAACACACCAGGCACACAATAAAACTAGCAAAATTGTAACTGTTGCTAGACTGGTGCTACATGCTGCTTATTTAAAACACATGGTGTTAAATACCTGTTTTACTTTTTAAAACATGGTTCTCTTGACTCCCTTTTGACTACTAAAAAAAGATGCAGCAGGGAAAATGCAGGAACTGCAACTGAAACAAAGACCTGTAAGCTGGGAGTGTTTCTCTTAGGGGCAGCAGAAATAGGTACAAAGGTACATTTGTTTTTCAACAGATAGGATACAACATTTTTTGTTCTATGTATTCTGAGCAACCATCATGGGTGTTGTGAGGGCCGTAAAAGACAAGTGGAACCCTTGGGTACCTGGAGTGAAGTGTTTGTGGCTTATCAGATACCATGACAAAAAGTAGATGTTGCTTGCCACTATATAATCTACTCTTTTCTTCCATCTCTTTTCTTTTAGCTGCTTCCTTTGTTTTTGATCTTTCTTCAGTCCCTTTCCTGTTGCACTCAATCAGAATTTAGCCATTAGTGCTTTTCCCTCTGCTGATCAGTCCCACACGATAGAAAAAGGACAAAAAAAGATGTCTAAAGCCGCATACACACGATCAGATTTTCCGACGGGAAATGTGTGATGACAGGCTGTTGGCGGAAAATCCGACTGTTTGTATGCTCCATTGGACAATTGTTGTCAGATTTTCCACAGACAAATGTTGGATGGCAGGCTTTAAAATTTTCCAAGGACAAATGTCTGTTGTCGGATTTTCTGAGCGGGTGTACACAAATCCATCGGACAAAAGTCCAAAGTACAAACATGCATGCTCGGAAGCAAGCACAAGCTGGAAGCGGTCAGTCTTGTAAACTAGCATTCGTAATTGAGAATTAACATTCGTGAAGTGGCAAATTATGAAATCTCAAAATGCAGCGAACATGCTCTTCTTCTTTATTTAATGGGATTATAATGAAGCTGCTTTGCTGGTGATACTGATGGAGTTATGGCAAACATATTTTAAAAGGCTTTTATTTTCTAGTGATATCAAGAATATTATTATTAGGGTTTTTTTTGGCAAGTTACCTCAACACCATTATTCTGTAGTTTTTAAGACCAAAGATATAACTATGTTGGTGTTCCTTGTCAATTTTACATTGTATTTTTTAAAATGTAACTGCCTACTCCCAAACTGTCATTTGAAGTAAAACACATAGCCAAGTATTATTCTACACAATTTTTTTTATTGTGTATTAAAAAAAGAAAACAAATAAAATTAGACACGCTATCTGCCAATAGAAATTAACCAAAAAGTGCATTCTATGCATCCAAAATATAGAAAATATACAAAATCAAATCATTATTCAACCAAAAAATAAAAAAAAGCCTCATGCATGTTTCCTGCTTCTTAATAAAGGGGGTTGACAATGCCAAGAGAAAGCAGGGGTCGTCATCCAGAGATAATTCTTAAAATCATCCCGATTATTCTCCTGGAGCTCCCGCAGCAAAGGAATATGAAATAATTAAATGAAACTCTCCTCCTCCTGTTCCTAGACTGGACTTGGGTCAAAAAAATAACTCCAAGGACAATACATTAGCTTCTCCGATTCTGCAACATGTCTGGTTGACGAACAGCTGGTCAGAAACAAACTGAAAAGCATGAAATGAAAAGCGCGAGCGGAAAAGTGCTAAATGAAATGCGCGAAATGAAAAGCGCGAATAACACTCACCAAACTTCTACTAACATGAAATTAGCAGAAGGAGCCCAAAGGGTGGCGCTAAAGAACTGAAAAAACACATAGCATGTCACTACGTTCATGTTTGTTAGCCAACAATTCCTTGCCGCTTACATGCAAGACAAAATACAGGCACACGCCTTCGGACAAAAGTCCGAGGTTTTGTCTGCGGAAAATCTGATCGTGTGTACGAGGCTTAAGTCTAGGTTCACATATATGCAGTTGTGGTTGACACGTTTCTCCGGCTCATTTTGCGTTTTTAAATCCGCATTTTTATTGCAATTTTGCATGCATTTTTATACGCGTTGTGTTTCTTTATGTCCCTTTAAAAACACTGTATATAGCTGGTTGCTAAAGAGCGGGCTGGAAAGCCGGCTGCTGCGTCCTTAACAATGGATGAGTCGGGGTGGTATGGGGGGTGGAATGGTTTTAGAGGGGAACCCCACGACAAAATAAAAAAATGGTGTTCCCCAAATCCATACCAGACCCTTATCTGAGCGTGCAGCCCAGCAGGTCAGGAAAGGGGGGACAAGCGAACACCCCCCCTCCTGAACTATATCAGGCCGCTCTGCCCCCCCACCTCAAAGCACATTGTTCCCATGTTATCGGGGACAAGGGCCTCTTCCCCACAACCCTGGGCTGTGGTTGTGAGGATCTGCAAGTGGGGGGTTTATCAGAATCTGGATGCCCCATTTAACAAGGGGGTCTCCAAATCCTGCCCAATGTGAATTCACCAAGAAAGTGTCAGATAGAAAAAAAACAGACAATTTTTGACAATTATTAATATTAATATATATATATTAAAAATCAAAAAATATGTCCCCCCGATGTAGATCCAATGTCAATCAAGCCGCCTGTCCCACCATAGGACCCCCCCAATTCTGGGTAAATGCTGGTTCAGGAGGGGGGGTGCTAGCTCATCCCCTCCCTTTCCTGACCTGCTGGGCTGCATGCTCAGATAAGGGTCTTGTATGGATTTGCGGGGGGACCCTGTGCCATTTTTTAATCAAATTTTTTAGCTGGCATTTTTTTTTACATTCAGCTGATGACTCATTGGTTGTTAAGGATGTAGCGGCCGGATTTCCAGCCCACTCCTTGGCAACCCACTATATACAATGTTTTAACCCTTTCACTGCCAGTGTCGTATGCCATACAGACCTACAGAACTGCCTGCAGGTGGCCAAATCCGTACACCATACAGACCTACATTCCTGCTCTGTTATAAGCTCATGGTCACTTCAGTGAACATAAACTTATATCAGAAATGTTTAGCAGACTCTGCTGAACAAAAAATAGCTCTGATTTGCACCTAACGAGCTGTTGATCAGAGTTATCCAGCTAAAATGACACCCCCCCAAAAAAGCGCAATTTACAATTTACAAATAATTGTTATGTTTTAACTCAACACAGGATAAGCTTTTATATTTAGTAGGGATTTAGTATGCATTCTGTAAAATTAGCTGTGTTTTTATCTGGTTGGTGTATTTTTAGCAACAATATTGTTTTGATAAACATTTCCGCAAATACCGTGGGGTCTAAAAAATCAGTAGTGCCTTCTTTTTATTCTAGAGGTTATATGCTTTCAGAAAACCTTCAGAATTTTAGAGAAATTTGGATATATACACTTTTGGGCCTGTTCGATTTTCACCATTTCGCAAAAAGGCGCTAAGGTTAAGCTTTTTTTTTTTGCGCAAATATTATGGGACCTTTAAAATCAGTAGCACTTTCTTTTTTTCTACTGGTCATGTGCTTTCAGAAAATATATGGTTTGGGGGATCTTTTACAAATTCTGAAAGCTATACGTGAAAAATAAAAAAGTAAAGAAAATATTGCAAAAATGGTCTGGCCACCTGAGTGTAAAAATGGAGCATGGGGCCTGGCAGTGAAAGGGTTAAAGGGAAAAAATGCAAAGCACATTAAAAGAACGCATCAAAAACACAAAATTTTCATTTCTGGTGCGACTCCATGGAAGTCTATTACACGCAAAATGCAATGTGCTGCAGGAAAAAAGTCCCTGACCCTTTCCAAAAACACACTGCCTGAAAAATGCATACACGTGAACGTGAACAATAAAAAACCATGTTAAATGGACTGTAGTGCGTTTATGCAAAACGTAAAATGCACAAAAAAGCACATAGATGTGAACATAGAAGTTGCAACTTCATCTTTTCCACCACAACATAACATTGCATACCTAAGCCATAACGAAATAACAAGATTTTTGGGTTTTTCTCACTTAAAAAAAAAAAAACATTTCAGGATCAGATTTAATGACTGTAAAAATAATTAATCTGTCTAAAATTCAAACTCAAAGAATATTTGTTCATTCTATTGGTGGCTAGTACAAGTAAAGATATAGTTATATTAACGATTCATACCTAATATGATAACATGTATATGAATTAGACAGTTGTACTTGACAAATATGAATATTTTCCATTTTCTCACCCTTAGGCCTGTGCTATTATCTTTACCAATAAGATCTTATTGGTTTTATTTCCATTCAGATATATTATTACAGACATCTGGAGCGGAACTACTAATCTGATCATCAACATATGCTAAACTGTATAAAATCATGTAAATAAAATAGATGCATTAGAGCATTGCTCTAGAACACATTATGCGTATTAAGTAATCAAAGTTTTAGGACTGCTTAACATACTTGTTATTTTCATTCCACTTATGTATGTAGTCAAATATGGGGCAGAACCTGAATATGGAACTGGGTGGATGTGCTATCTGAGAGTTTCCACCCTGCCAGCCTAATATTGACTTTGGAGTGCTCACACCATGACCCACCACTCTTAAAATGAGCCAATGTTAAAAGCCTAAACAACAGTGGTCCAGCTCATCCACCATGCAGACCAGATAATAGGTTCTAGACAATTTATTTCAAGGCTATAGTTCCAAGATGGCCTTGGAGCAGGAGATGATGGGGCCTTCCTCTCCTCTTGGGGTTGCTTAGTACAGGACCTCCACTGGGAAGACGCTTTTAGCAACTCTACAGCCACGAGGGACCTGATCCTCCACCCAACACAGCAGCCTGTTGCTCTGTTTGGCTTCTCTGACATGCCGAAGCACCTTAACACCCGCTCTGGGCTGCAGAAATTGAAGGATTTTTATCTGTCCTCCTCAGCTCATGCTACTCAAGATGGTGGCTGCCTCCTTGGCTCCCACCAGCCAAATACACACATCCCTGCCAGCCTCACAGTATGGCATCCACAGATCGCAGTGACAAACAAGTGGAGAATTTACACACCCAGACAGCCTCACCACAAGCAGTCCATCTAAAATGCAGGCAAGGGTAGGATGAGAACACGTCTCACAAAAGCTCCATCGCAGGCTTTGCTTTTCCCTCCGCCATGCCTCCATTGGAGGATTTTCCAGCATCCTCTCAGCCTGTCTCTCTGGCAGATCTGAAAGACATGTTGCTATCTCAGTGTGATTCCCTGCATATAGACATGTCTAGAATGCTATCAGGGTAATGACGGCTGTCATTGATTTGTCTCTCAGAGTCTCTCAAGCTAAAGATAAGATTGGGGACATATGCAATGCTAATAATGATCTTATTTATTCTCCTTTGCTGAACATATAATAGAGATACAGAAAATTAACGCCAAAATGTCCGATCTCGAAGGTAGATCCAGGCACAAACATATTATATTTACAGGGATTTCAGAGACTGTCACCCAGTCCTTGCTAATGGACTTTTTTTTTTTTTTCCCAGCCACTTCAGTTAGCTTAATACGGAGACAGCTTTCAGTTTGGTACTCATGTGTGTCTCTTACCTAGTCACATCATTGTGGCCTTTCAAACTTTCCTTCTTTTGCTTTATACATTCCATATTTAAATAATTACAATAATACAAATGTGTAGCATATAAAACACCCAATTTGTGCATCGAGGCCAACCGGCCACATAATCTCTTATTATTATCGTGCGTGTTAGTACATTATTACTGTTCTGTCTGGTACACCATTCCCCCCCCCCGCCCCCCAGTCACCCCCCCCCTATCGGGCCCACATAATTCCAAGGCACACCCTATATTTGGCTACTGTTCTTTTTCGTTGTTCTCTCTTGGTTTCGAAACTCCAAGCCATGCCCAGCACGACACCTCTATCTGGGTGGAAAGAGGATTGCTCTCGGCACTAAAATAGCACTGGTAAAGAGCACGGCATTGCTTGGACCCACAGGTTCCATAGTTTCACAAATGTATTGTAATTGCCTGATCTGGTATAGAATGTCCTTTCGCTCCATACTGTAGCGTTAATGGTTTCAATCCAAGCTTCAGGGGTTGGGGGTGCTCTCGATTGCCAGGATTGTGCTATTAGTTTTCTGGCTTGGAACAAGCATCTTGCTATCGCTAAATCTGTATTCCTACCCCTCGGCCCGTTATTCACATAGCCCAACACACAGGTCTTGGGATCAAGTTCTAAGTTAACTCTGAAGGTGGTGTTTATTTTCTTTAGAATCTCAGGCCAGTATCTAACTAATTTTGGGCACCTCCAGACCATATGAATTAGATCGCCTGTTCCCCTGCATCTAGGGCACTCATCATTGACTCTATGACCAAACATGAACAACTTTTTTGGTGTGTGATACGACCTATGCAGCAACATCAGGTGGGAGGCTTTTTGTGAGGGAGAGACCGACACCTCCGATCCAAATTCAAGAATCCTTCTCCATTGTTCGTCCGTTATCTCCCCCACATCGTCCTCCCACCTGTCCCTTTCCCCTGTTGGACCTGCCTGCGTATTTATTCTCTTTGTAAGCTGGGTATATATCGTTGAGATCAAACCCTTGGTAGTCTCTGACTTAACTATTGTTTGCAATAACGGGATCCTACACCATACTAGGGGTTGTCTATTGAACTGCTTGCTCAATGCATGCCTAATCTGTAGATAGCTATAGAATACTTGGTTTGGTGATCCATACTCATGTCTCAATTCCTCGAAAGATTTCAGAGTGTCCCCCTCATATAATTGAATCAGTCGGTTTATCCCACACCTTTCCCACATCTTGTTCTTATCAACGGTTAGTAATTCATGCAGTTGCTTATTGTTCCACATTGGCGAGAGTTCTGAAATCTTTTTGTACCCCATTATTCTCTTGGTTGCCTGCCAGACCCTGGTAATCATTTTAAATGTCGGAATCTCCCCTTGCAGTGAATCTGCCTCCAGTTTTTGGGTTTTTCTCACTTAAAAAAAAAAAAACATTTCAGGATCAGATTTAATGACTGTAAAAATAATTAATCTGTCTAAAATTCAAACTCAAAGAATATTTGTTCATTCTATTGGTGGCTAGTACAAGTAAAGATATAGTTATATTAACGATTCATACCTAATATGATAACATGTATATGAATTAGACAGTTGTACTTGACAAATATGAATATTTTCCATTTTCTCACCCTTAGGCCTGTGCTATTATCTTTACCAATAAGATCTTATTGGTTTTATTTCCATTCAGATATATTATTACAGACATCTGGAGCGGAACTACTAATCTGATCATCAACATATGCTAAACTGTATAAAATCATGTAAATAAAATAGATGCATTAGAGCATTGCTCTAGAACACATTATGCGTATTAAGTAATCAAAGTTTTAGGACTGCTTAACATACTTGTTATTTTCATTCCACTTATGTATGTAGTCAAATATGGGGCAGAACCTGAATATGGAACTGGGTGGATGTGCTATCTGAGAGTTTCCACCCTGCCAGCCTAATATTGACTTTGGAGTGCTCACACCATGACCCACCACTCTTAAAATGAGCCAATGTTAAAAGCCTAAACAACAGTGGTCCAGCTCATCCACCATGCAGACCAGATAATAGGTTCTAGACAATTTATTTCAAGGCTATAGTTCCAAGATGGCCTTGGAGCAGGAGATGATGGGGCCTTCCTCTCCTCTTGGGGTTGCTTAGTACAGGACCTCCACTGGGAAGACGCTTTTAGCAACTCTACAGCCACGAGGGACCTGATCCTCCACCCAACACAGCAGCCTGTTGCTCTGTTTGGCTTCTCTGACATGCCGAAGCACCTTAACACCCGCTCTGGGCTGCAGAAATTGAAGGATTTTTATCTGTCCTCCTCAGCTCATGCTACTCAAGATGGTGGCTGCCTCCTTGGCTCCCACCAGCCAAATACACACATCCCTGCCAGCCTCACAGTATGGCATCCACAGATCGCAGTGACAAACAAGTGGAGAATTTACACACCCAGACAGCCTCACCACAAGCAGTCCATCTAAAATGCAGGCAAGGGTAGGATGAGAACACGTCTCACAAAAGCTCCATCGCAGGCTTTGCTTTTCCCTCCGCCATGCCTCCATTGGAGGATTTTCCAGCATCCTCTCAGCCTGTCTCTCTGGCAGATCTGAAAGACATGTTGCTATCTCAGTGTGATTCCCTGCATATAGACATGTCTAGAATGCTATCAGGGTAATGACGGCTGTCATTGATTTGTCTCTCAGAGTCTCTCAAGCTAAAGATAAGATTGGGGACATATGCAATGCTAATAATGATCTTATTTATTCTCCTTTGCTGAACATATAATAGAGATACAGAAAATTAACGCCAAAATGTCCGATCTCGAAGGTAGATCCAGGCACAAACATATTATATTTACAGGGATTTCAGAGACTGTCACCCAGTCCTTGCTAATGGACTTTTTTTTTTTTTTCCCAGCCACTTCAGTTAGCTTAATACGGAGACAGCTTTCAGTTTGGTACTCATGTGTGTCTCTTACCTAGTCACATCATTGTGGCCTTTCAAACTTTCCTTCTTTTGCTTTATACATTCCATATTTAAATAATTACAATAATACAAATGTGTAGCATATAAAACACCCAATTTGTGCATCGAGGCCAACCGGCCACATAATCTCTTATTATTATCGTGCGTGTTAGTACATTATTACTGTTCTGTCTGGTACACCATTCCCCCCCCCCGCCCCCCAGTCACCCCCCCCCTATCGGGCCCACATAATTCCAAGGCACACCCTATATTTGGCTACTGTTCTTTTTCGTTGTTCTCTCTTGGTTTCGAAACTCCAAGCCATGCCCAGCACGACACCTCTATCTGGGTGGAAAGAGGATTGCTCTCGGCACTAAAATAGCACTGGTAAAGAGCACGGCATTGCTTGGACCCACAGGTTCCATAGTTTCACAAATGTATTGTAATTGCCTGATCTGGTATAGAATGTCCTTTCGCTCCATACTGTAGCGTTAATGGTTTCAATCCAAGCTTCAGGGGTTGGGGGTGCTCTCGATTGCCAGGATTGTGCTATTAGTTTTCTGGCTTGGAACAAGCATCTTGCTATCGCTAAATCTGTATTCCTACCCCTCGGCCCGTTATTCACATAGCCCAACACACAGGTCTTGGGATCAAGTTCTAAGTTAACTCTGAAGGTGGTGTTTATTTTCTTTAGAATCTCAGGCCAGTATCTAACTAATTTTGGGCACCTCCAGACCATATGAATTAGATCGCCTGTTCCCCTGCATCTAGGGCACTCATCATTGACTCTATGACCAAACATGAACAACTTTTTTGGTGTGTGATACGACCTATGCAGCAACATCAGGTGGGAGGCTTTTTGTGAGGGAGAGACCGACACCTCCGATCCAAATTCAAGAATCCTTCTCCATTGTTCGTCCGTTATCTCCCCCACATCGTCCTCCCACCTGTCCCTTTCCCCTGTTGGACCTGCCTGCGTATTTATTCTCTTTGTAAGCTGGGTATATATCGTTGAGATCAAACCCTTGGTAGTCTCTGACTTAACTATTGTTTGCAATAACGGGATCCTACACCATACTAGGGGTTGTCTATTGAACTGCTTGCTCAATGCATGCCTAATCTGTAGATAGCTATAGAATACTTGGTTTGGTGATCCATACTCATGTCTCAATTCCTCGAAAGATTTCAGAGTGTCCCCCTCATATAATTGAATCAGTCGGTTTATCCCACACCTTTCCCACATCTTGTTCTTATCAACGGTTAGTAATTCATGCAGTTGCTTATTGTTCCACATTGGCGAGAGTTCTGAAATCTTTTTGTACCCCATTATTCTCTTGGTTGCCTGCCAGACCCTGGTAATCATTTTAAATGTCGGAATCTCCCCTTGCAGTGAATCTGCCTCCAGTGCTCCCACTAGTGAGCTATGTGGGTTCCCCTGTAGAGTAATTTTGACATTGTTACTTCCACCTCCCTCGGTGTCGCATCCCCCTAGTTGTTGTAGCTGGGCTGCCAAGAAATAGATAAACGGTTGGGGAACCCCCAGACCCCCCTCCGTGGCAGGGCGCTGCAGTTTTTGTAGGCCAATCCTGGCCTGACCTTTCTTCCATATTAACTCCCTGAAGAGGGATTGAATTTTTTGAAACCACTTCTCCCCAATCCAAACTGGGGAGTTGTGGAGTAAATATAACAACTGCGGCATCCATACCATTTTTATCAAGTTAACTCTACCCGCCACAGACAGAGGGAGTCTGCTCCAGGTATCACATTTTCTCTTAAATTTTGATAAGAGGGGGACCAAGTTGTCTTCAATAAATGCGCTGGGGTCCTTGGACAGGACAACACCAAGATACTTTATCTTCCCCGTAACCTTCAATTGGGGCAAGCACGTCGAAGTAGGATTGGCCAATAAGTCAACCGGCAGGAGCGATGATTTCTCCCAATTAATGACTAGTCCGGAGAACTTTCCGAAGTCCTCCACTAGATGCATCGCTTTCTCCAATGAGACAGTCGTGTCCCCCAGCAAAAATAGGACGTCGTCCGCGAAAAGCGCTATTCTCTCTTCCCCCCCTTTTCGCTGAAATCCCTGTATTTCGGGCGATGATCTCACTGCTTCCGCCAATGGCTCCATGGCCAGGACGAACAATAAAGGAGATAGGGGCACCCCTGCCTTGTCCCTCTTTCGAGGGGAAAATTTTCCGAGTATTCGCCGTTTATCTTGAGCCTTGCCCTTGGGTGGTTATATAGGATTTTTAACCAGCTGATAAATACGGGGCCGAATCCAAACCTCTCTAGCACCCTCCATAGATATTCCCACTCCAGGCTATCAAAAGCCTTGGCAGTATCCAGAGACAATATAGCTCTGGATCCTACATTTTCTGTTGGTACCTGGAGATTCAAATAGGCCCTTCTGATATTTGTGCTAGTGGACCGGCCGGGGATAAATCCCGATTGGTCCAGGTGCACAAGTTTTGTAATACATTTATTTAATCTGGATGCCAACACCCTTGCAATGATCTTAACATCTGTGCATAACAGTGATATCGGTCTGTACGAGGAGACTTCCAATTGGTCTTTGCCCTCCTTTGGTATAACTACTATGTCAGCCTCCAACATTGATGAGGGCAACCTTCCATCCTTGACCGTTTGCTCCAACACTTTTAGAAGCTCCGGAAGCAGGACCTCCCCGTATTTCCTGTAGATCTCCAATGGCAGTCCATCCGGGCCCGGAGATTTCTGGCCTGACAACTCCGATACTGCCTTTTGCAGCTCCTCCAAAGTCAGAGGGGACTCCATCTCGTCTCTATCCCTCTCCGAGAGTGCGGGCAGGTTTACCCTTTCCAAGAACCCATCCATCTCACTCTGATTCAAACCCCGACGTGACCTATACAGGTCTCTATAGAATGTAGAGAAGGCCTCTAAGACCTCGGCGGGATCGGATGTAATCTTTCCAGCCGGTGTCTTGATTGAGGAGATGGCCGGTGAAGATAGGTTGGACTTAATTAAAAGGGCAAGCATCCGACCTACTTTCTCCCCTTCGCCAAAGTAATTTTGTTTCTGAAAAAGTCTCTTGTTCTCTACTCTTCTGTTAATTACTTCTTTGTACTCTTGTTGTTTACTAAGCCAAATCTCCTGTTTTTCCGGGGTTGGGTCTAGCACATATTGTGCTTCTGATTCCATGGCTTCCCTCCTAGCCCTCACCTCCCATTCCCTTGATGTTTTCTTTGCTATAACCATCTGCTGATGTAGTAGTCCCCTAAGGTATGCTTTTAGGGTGTCCCACACTACCCCTACTGATGCTGTACCTGAATTAAATGTTATAAACTCTTTTAGTTTGAAGGCTATTTCTGCTGGGCTACGTATCAGGTCCAACCATAGTGGGTTTAATGTCCACCTTTTTTGGCTAGATCTAGTGTTTAAGTTTAGGGTCAAGGTCAGGGGTGAGTGGTCTGATATTCCCCTTGGTCCATACTCTATGTTTCCTGTTATTCGCAAAGCTTCACTATTACCCACTGCCATATCTATACGCGAGAGAGTAGAGTATGACCCTGAGTAACAAGAATACTGCCGAGTGTTTGGATTATAAGATCTCCAAAGGTCACACCATCCAATCTCTTCGAGGAGTTGGCCTAAACGCCCCTCTGGAATCCTTTCCGCCCGTGGGTCGGGCGGAAACCGATCCATTTTGTTGTCCAGAACTGCGTTAAAGTCCCCTACCACTATTATAGGAGTATCCACCCTACTATCTACAAACTCCAACAGGTCCAAGATAATCTCTGTTCTAAACAGAGGAGGGATATAGATATTTGCTATCACCAGAGGTTTATTTTCCACAACGCAGCTCAAGAAGACATAACGTCCCAAAGTGTCTATCTTGGCTCCCCTGCAGGAAAATGAAATACCTCTCTTCACCAGTATACTCACCCCTCTTGAATAAGAGGTATGGACTGAGTGGTACTGTTCTTGAAATTTATTACTCTGAATTTGTAATTTAGTTTCTTTGGTAAGGTGAGTTTCCTGCAAGCAAGCCAATTCAACACCATAAGCTTCCATCACCGAGAACACCGCTGCCTTTTTGGCAGGGTCACCCATACCCCTGATGTTCCACGAGCCTATTTTTAGAATTTTAGAAGGCATCTAAAAAAGTTAGAAAAAGATAATAAAAAAAACAACAACAAGAAAGAAAAAGAAAAAAGGAAAAGGCAATTCACTCGTGTATTTGTGTCTACAAATCTTAACGTCATCTCTGTGATTGTGACAGACGGGAAAGTGAAAAGGGGGAGGGGGGAGGGGTCCCCGCATCCAGGGATCGCTCCACCCCCGCCCCTTGTATTGTTTAACTGCAAAAGTAAACGCCATGTGCAAATGTACTTTATTATTTATAAACCCCCTCCTCCTAAGTGCGTGTACCTTTCGTTCACCCCATTGTCTAACCCTATATCTCACTGTAAGCCCCCCCCCCAGCCTCCCCAGGATATACCCCCCTTCTCCCCACCCTTGTACGTGGCCCCCTCTCCTGCCTAACTAGGCTAGCCCTAGGGGCTTTACTTGTGACCTTTTCCCTCCCTCCCAACCATTCAAGAAAAAACTCCCTGCTCATGTACTGAGCAAATACTTTATGACACACTTCCAAACTCCCCCCCCCCCCTTCCACAGCCCTATTACCAAGCTTCACAACAACACCTTGCAAACCCCTCCCCCCCTCCCCCCCTTCCGCAACCCGATTCCAAAACATCAAAACAATACTAAGAACATACATAACTAGTGCAACCGCATCCCTCATCCGTGCTTCCGTCTGTTGCACCCCTCCCCCCCCTCCCCCATGCCATCCGCTTTTATGCTCAAAAAAAAAAAAAAAAAAAGAACCCTTAACCAGCCTTATTCAACCCATAGGTCTACAGGTCCATTTTGTTGTCTTCAAGCCATTTTGTTGCCCCTGTCACTGTATCAAAAAAATGGGTAGCCCCCAGGGCAGTAACACGCAAGCGTGCCGGATACAGCAGAGCATATTCAATTTTGTAAGTCCGTAGGTTACGCTTAATGTCCCTGAATTCGGCCCTTCGTTTCTGTAAGTCAGGAGAGTAGTCAGGGAAAAATAGGATTTTAGCGCCGTTGTGTAGAATATCCCCCATCTCTCTGGCCCTGCGCATCAGGATAACCTTGTCTTTATAATTAAAGAGTTTCATGATTATTGGCCTAGGATACCCCCCTGACGATGGAGCTTTAGTTGGCACTCTGTGGGCTCTTTCAATGGAAAATAGGTGAGAAAAAGATTCCGTTCCAAATATTCCCCTAAGCCACTTTTCCAAGAACTCCTCAGGGTGAGGGCCCTCACACCTCTCCGGTAAGCCCACCACCCTCACGTTGTTCCTGCGAGACCTATTTTCCATTTCCTCCATTTTGGTTTTGTATAGGCCCATCTGCGTTTTCATTGCTTTGAGCTCTAGCTTTATTGGGGCTAAATCGTCCTCCACCTGGCTCAACCTCTCTTCCAGTGTGTTTGTTCTAGCAATAGTCCTTTGCAGGTCTTGATTTACTGTTATTAGCTCTTCCTTTAGCCCCTTCAGTTGGTCACACAGGTCACTTAGGGAGGCCTTGCAGGAATTGACGGTGCACAGAACATCTTTCAGTGTGGGCTCAACTGTTACTGGTGCGTTTTGCTCAGCGACATTATTGGTTGTTGTCCCCAAAGACTCACCCACAGGGCTTTTACTGCTTGCAGTTTTTATAGTGTGCATTACAGCCGGTCCTTTTCCTAGACTCTTCCTATCCCCGGGACCCCCCACGCAAGGTTTCTCCTGCTGTTGCTGGGTGCTTTTAAGTGGTGAAGAGGTAGAGGGATGCGCAAATTTTTCCAATTTGGCCGCTGCTGCTGCTGCTACTTGATTCCCCTTCTCTTTAGATGTGCGGGTTGTTTGGGAGCTGGTGTTCTCCTGCTGCTGCGACTCCTCACCCTTTTTTCTAGTCATAGTTTATTATGTAGGCCAGGGGAGTATATGAGAGAATTTGATTGACCATCTGGTTTACCTTGTCTTCAGTATGATCGCAGTCCCGGTGGTGTCCTTCTTATGTTTAATTACTGTTGGGGCTATCACTCGACCTAATACAATGAATACTTCAGTGCTGTTTAAGATTTTACTTTATTGCCATGGATCTACATACATCTTGTTTGTATAGCCCTCCACAGACCAGTGGGATCCTCTCTCCCTCACAGGGGGCAAGCCACCGTGTTACTATGTGTCCAGTCACCTGAATCTCCCCCTCACTACTTCAAAATGCAGCGATTCACCTCCTGAGGGGAGAAAAATTTTTGCTCAAGGGCAGCCTTAAAATATTTATTAGGATGCAGCTTATACCTTTATGCCCTTAAAAAAAAGAGACAGCAGCATAGGCAGGATTAAATAAATGGGCAGCTTGAGCAGCTTGAGCAATAAGCCTTCAACCTAAGAGCCTGTGCTTAAAAAGCCCAGTAATAATATTCTGCAAAAAAAAAAAAAAGGGAGGATCTACTCAGCAGCAGTATGTATCTCTCAACAGTCCCAACAGTCCCAGCAATACAAGTCCCAAACTACAAAAAACTACAAAACAACCCAATACTTATCCTTCCTGGATAGTCCTGGATTGACTGCGGCTCTCTGCCCAATAGGGAGTAGATGAGTGAAGGACTCAGTCAGCAGCCAGCAGCCTGTACTTGTCTCACTCCTGTCGCTTCCCAGGTGTCTCTCAGCAGCGTGTGTTGTGTGTCGTCACTCCCAGCTGCCCCTCAGACCCCCCCACGGCTCTCTTCGCTCTCTCAGCTGACCAGGAAGGAGAGAGGGTGTGTGAGGATGCACCGAGCGGAATGGATGGATCCAGGAGAAGAAGAAAAAACAGGGAGAGCAAACTCCGTCCGTCGGCTCAACTCTCCTCACTCCACCCCCTGCACAACACAACACAGTTCAGCTCAGCTCAGCTCAATCTCCTCCACGGCAGGCAGGCTTATAATGCTCTTTAAACATCTCTAGGCATCAGGCTCATGAAAGGAGCAGTTGGTAGGTGAGGGAGAGGTGCGTACAGCGTTCGCCTTCTCACACCATGCCGCTACTCAGCATGCACACCTGTACATCCGGTCACACCCCCGCTCCTCAGTTCTGCTAATGGACTTTTTACATCAACTTTTGTCTGAATTACTACCTGAGGCTGGAGAGATGGATCTGTCAATTGATAGAGCCCACCACATCCCCAAGCCATCATTTTTACCTGACAGCAAGTCTTCATGCTAACCTCATGCTAACCAAGGACTTACATAACCATGATATACCATACCAGTGGGGTCACCCTACCAAATTGCTACAAAACAGCGCAAAACCTACATGGTTCACTCCTTGAAAAAATGCTTGAAACTGTTGAAGGACTCGTAGATCTTGGCACCTGACATCCCACTCCTGGGCAAATCTCCTCCACCTAAGCTGGATATAAAATGGTCCTGATTGTACATAGTAGCTTACATGGATCGCGTCTGTTAGATACTGCAACATTGCGCTTCCTCTGGACTTCTTCTCAGGCCCACCAGCTATAGCATATCCTCTTTCTATTTGTCTTTTTTATTGCTGTTGCTGTGACACCCAAGGTTTTTGCAACAATTCATTGGCACATGTTTTCTGGACTCCTCCAGAATTTTTCTTATTGTTCCTGTTTTTGACTTTTTGGTCTTTTTTCCCTGCGTTACGCAGCAGCTTCATATGGCACAAAATCTGCTCATATTTTCTGCATACTAAATACATTTGGGGACATCGCCCTGTTGTACCGATTTGTCTGAATTTTCTATTTTAATGTTCCTGCACTCTGACATCAGTGTCCTTTTTATACTCTTCATGAGTAGCAATAATACACCTAGCTGGCTCCTGTTCTCCCAAGGCTCTTAAATTTGTTTCCCTTAATGTGCATGGCCTTAACAGTCTTTACAAGCGAAAACCGCTGAAAAATGAAGTTCGTTCTCTACACGGTGATATGCTTTTTTTTTTGCAAGAGACCCATTTTGTTTAAAACAAAGCACCTCAACTTTACTCTTACATTTTTCACATATTTTCAATGCCAACTGGGACAAGAAGAAGGCAGGTGTCCTTAAAGCTGTAGCTGCTTCCCATAACTTTCACTTCATCTCTTCGCTAGGAGATGAAAATGGTCATTTTATTGTTCTTGTTTGTAAAATGAATGATGTAACGTATAAGTTGGTGAATGTTTACTTCCCAAACATCAGACATTTTGCATTTCTAAAAAAAGTCTTGAGGAAAATCGCCTCATGCCACTTTTTGATATTAGGTGGCGACCCTCAGTGGGCAACCCAACTCTAGATACATGTACTAAATACAAACAGAGATCTTGTCCCCTTAATGAATTTTTGCATAAACAAAACCTGTTTGATGTCTTGACGTGTCAGAATATCACAGAACAAGACTACATGTTTTTCTCTATGGCTCATTGTATGTATTCTCATATAGACTTATTTCTGATGGGTAGATGGACACTCCCACATATCACCTCTTCCACGATAGACACCATATCCTAGTCAGACCATGCCCCTATCACGATCACTCTCTCTGACTTTGCAAAACTTAACTCGCTTTGGAGACTGAACATGCACATCTTGTCACAACCACAATTCCAACAATCTATTGTGGAGGTGCATTAACTATTCTTCTCCACCAATGACACTGACTTTGTTAACTGTTTTGTTTTGTGGAACACTCATGAAGTGTTCATGAGGGGTATCTTTATCCAATTTAGCTTGCGTGCAAAAAAACAGTGTACACTATGCACTGACCAAATTATGAAGGATATTCAATAATTGGAAGAGATGAACAAACATAATCCTACCCACCAAACATCAGTGGATCTCATGAAACTCACTTAGAGATCTATTGCTGTACCAATATGAAAAACATTAGGTTCCTTAAGGCTGATTTTTTTGCCCTTAATAATAAGGCAGGAGCCTTTCTGGCTAGGTGTTTCAAAGGCAAGCAAAATCCCTTTCTGACTGATATGACCAGTGGTGCTAAGGTCTCTTCCCCTGACTGCATAGCCAAAATCTTTAAGGAATACTATGCCTCCCTTTATGACCTCAAAGCAGATACCCAGACTTCAAAACCTGCCTTAGACCAAATCTTTTCCTTCCTACACCCACTTTCTTTGCCTAGGCTGACTGATACTCAATTCTCTACATTGTCTAGCCCATTTACCGAACTAGAGATGGAAAAAGTCATATATATCTTACTCAAATCTAAAGCTCCAGGAATTCATGGCTTCCCTAATATTATCAAAAACACCATGACACACTGAATTCCTATCTATTTACATAGTAAGGTTGAAAAAAGACAGAAGTCCATTCTTATTTAACATTTGCATTTATTTAACACAAGTCCATCTAGTTTAACCAATAAAAGGAAAAAAAATGATACAATCCCATATACACAATCCTATACACACAGTTGATCCAGTTGATCCAGAGGAAGGCAAAAAAAAAACAGCAAAGCATGGTCCATTTTCTCCAGCAGGAGAAACAATTTCTTCCTGATCCACCGAGAGGCAAGCGGATATTTCCTGGATCTACTTTACCTATAAATGTTAGTATCCAGTTATATGATGTACATTTAGGAAATAATCCATTCCATTTTTAAAGCAATCCACTGAGCTGGCCAGAACCAGCTCTTGAGTGAGTCTATTCCACATTTTTACAGCTATTACTGTGAAGAAACCTTTCCGTATTTGGAGATAAAATCTCTTTTCTTCTAGACGTAAAGAGTGCCCCCTTGTCCTCTGTAATGACCTAAACATGAATAACTCAACACCAAGTTCACTATATGGAACACTTATGTATTTATACATGTTGATCATATACCCCCTTAATCTCCCCTTCTCAAGAGAGAATAAATTCAGTTCCTCTAATCCAGGGGTCCTCAAACTTTTTAGACAGGGGGCCAGTTCACGGTCCCTCAGACTGTTGGGGGGCCGCACTATAGTTTAAAAAAAATATGAACTAATTCCTATGCACACATCTTATTTGTAGTGCAAAAAAAAAAACAGGAAAAAAACAGTACAATATTTAAAATAAAGAACAATTGTAATCAATATGAACTTATCAGTATTTTACAGACTCCCCTCATTACAGAACCACTCCCAATCACAGACCCCCCTCCCCATCACAGACTCACCTCATAACAAAGCCCCCCCATGACAGATCCCCCATCACAAACACAAACTCCTCTCCATCACAAAGCCCCACATAACAGATTCCCCCCATAACAGACTCCCCCATATCACATACTTCCCCCATCACAGACTTTCCCCATAACAGACACCGCCATCACAGATCCCCCCATAACAGACTCCCCCATAATAGACTCCCCCATCACAGATCCCCCATAACAGACTCCGCCATCACAGATCCCCCCATAACAGACTCCCCCATCACAGATCCCCCCATATCACAGATCCCCCATAACAGACTCTGCCATCACAGATCCCCCCATAACAGACTCCCCATCACAGATCCCCCCATATCACAGATCTCCCCATCACAGATCCCCCATATCACAGACTCCCCCTATCACAGACTCCCCCTATCACAGACTCCTCCTATCACAGACTCCCCCATAACAGACTCCCCCATATCACAGATCCCCCCATAACAGACTCCCCCATCACAGATCCCCCATAACAGACTCCGCCATCACAGATCCCCCCATATCACAGATCCCCCCATATCACATATCCCCCCATATCACAGATCCCCCATATCACAGATCCCCATCACAGATCCCCCAATATCACAGATTCCCCATCACAGACTCCCCATATCACAGATCCCCCCATATCACAGATCCCCCCATATCACATATCCCCCCATATCACAGATCCCCCCATATCACAGATCCCCCATCACAGATCCCCCCATATCACAGATCCCCCATATCACAGATCCCCCATCACATATCCCCCCCCATATCACAGATCCCCCATCACAGACTCCCCCATCACAGATCCCCCCATATCACAGACTCCCCCATATCACAGATCCCCCATCACATACCCCCCCATATCACAGATCCCCCATCACAGATCCCCCCATATCACAGATCCCCATCACAGATCCCCCCATATCACAGATCCCCCCATATCACAGATCCCCCATATCACAGATCCCCCATCACAGATCCCCCCATATCACAGATCCCCCATATCACAGATCCCCCATCACAGATCCCCCATATCACAGACTCCCCATATCACAGATCCCCCATCACAGACTCCCCATATCAATATTACACTGCCGCTCCCTATAATATCACAGCACTCCCATTCAACACTTACCTGTATCAGGCAGGGCGCGAGGCATGGTAGGTCCGGATGGAGGGCGGGACTTTGGAAGTGAGGGGCAGGTGATTGTTTCCTGGGACCACCCCGATGCCTAGTAACCAATCACCTGCTTCTTAGCACAGAAGGTCCTTTGTCTGGGCCTGTCATGTTTCCCGTCCTGTGTGATGGAGGGAGCAGATGGCAGGGGGAGTGCTGCAATGTTAAAGGGGCAGTCCGCGGGCCAGATAAAAAATGCTGGAGGGCCGGATTCGGCCCGCGGGCCGTAGTTTGAGGACCCCTGCTCTAATCTATCCTCAAAGCTGAGCTTCTCCATGACTCTTAGTAGTTTGGTTGCTCTTCTCTGCACTTTCTCCAGTTCCCCAATATCCTTTTTGAGAACTGGTGCCCAAAACCGAACTGCATATTCCAGATGAGGTCTTACGAATGATTTGTACTGGGGCAAAATTATATCTTACTCTCTGGAGTCCATACCTCTCTTAATACAAGAAAGGACTTTGCTCACTTTGGAAACCACAGCTTGGAATTGCATGCTATTATTAAGATTATGATCTACCAAAACACCTAGATCCTTCTCCACCATCGATTCCCCCAGTTACACTCCCCTAATATGTATGATGCATGAATATTCTTAGCCCCCAAGTGCATAACTTTAAATTCATCAACATTGAATGAGTTTGGGTGGAGGAACTTGACTGACCTTCACAGAGTCCCAACCTCAACTCGATAGAACACCTTTGGGATGAATTAGAGCTGAGACTGCGATCGAGGTCTGCCTATTCACATCAGTGCCTGAACTCACAAATGCGCTTCTGGAATATTGGTCAAACATTCCCATAGGCACACTCCTAAACATTGTGGACAGCCTTCTCAGAAGAGTTGAAGCTGTTATAGCTGTAAAGGGTGGGTCAACTCAATATTGAACCCTAATGACTAAGACCTGGATAACATTAAAGTTCCTGTGTGTGTAAAGGCAGGCATCCCAATACTTTTGGTAATATAGTGTACCTGGGCTACTACATCTGTTAAATACTTGTGGATTACTATCTCTGATAATTCTGCTAGGGTTTATGCATATAACTTTCACTCATTTCTTGAGAAACTCCCTGGGGAACTAACATCTTTATCCCAACTTGAATTGAATGTAGTAACTGTAAGAATTAACTTGTTTAAGATGTTTGTTCTTCCTAAACTGTTATACCTCTTTCATACCATCCCAATTCCAATTCCGGATTCCCTTTTCTAAAATAAAAAACACTGATTCTTAAATTGGTTTGGAAGGGTAAAAAAATGAGAGGTTCCACCTCTGTACTTAGTAAGCATAAAACATGGCTTATCACTCCCCAATATACTGTATATCAATCTACTTAGCCTCACTTTTAGATCAAACCCACTATTGATCCCCAAAAACTATGGTCACTTATGAGAGCTTCTCTTTTACCTTCTAACTAGCCTAGAATACACATATTAGCATGCTTTCTACAAAACTAAACCTATACATCTCTCTACCCCTCCATCCAGGCCACTCTTAATGCTTTAAACATACTAATTAAACAATCCTGCTCTTGCCTCCCTCTTCATAAAAAACCCATCCCTCAAGCATATCTAGAGCTTCTCGTTCTTGGCCTTCCACTCTCTCCCTGGATAAGATGCGCTATACGATATACTCAGCTTCTGTTAACAGACAATAGGCTAATAACATTTGCTGACTTGCAGACACAGTATCACTTACCAAAAACTGAGTTTTACTGCTATATTCAGATCTCTCATCTGTTTAATAAAGGGAAGATCCCTATATGGTTTGATTATAATGATGACCTCCATCATTATTATGGTCCAGCTGCCTCTCTACCTAGAGGCATTGTGTTTTTCTGTAAGAAAATAAGTAAATTTCATACCTATATCAAAACACCGACAATGTTAAAATGGGAGCAAGACCTAGATCAGCAGTATTCAGAGTCTGCATGGAAGTCAGCTCCAACTTTTACCCACAAATCCACCTTATGGGCTGATCACTGGGAACTCTCCCAAAAGGTACACAAAACAAAAAGAAACCCTCTGATGGGACTTTGTAGGGCAATAACTCCAAAAAAGGCGTAAACAAATTAAATAAATAAAATATAATTTTAATATTGCAAGATATAAAATAGGACATAGAATTGACTATATCAAACAAAATACAAAAATACAGGAAAAATGTATAACAAACTAATCACAACCACTATTTTAAATCACTCTTGTACTAATAGACAAAGTGATACCCAAGGCTTTTCAAGGTCATGCGTTATTCCTCTTCATCAGGGAAAAGTGGTTGAGGTATCTATGATATCATGTAGAAGCAGGTGTCTTGCTATGCCACATCAAGAATTAAAAGAAAGGAGATATGGCTATGCTGACCCTGAAATGTCCAGGAGGATTGGAGACGAGAGCGGCCACCCTAATGACGACCAAAAGGGGGGGCGAGGGAGGAATACCCAACCCAGAAAGAGAACCCACACCAAGGATCAAGATAACAAGAATCTCAATCAGTAGGCACACAAAGATAGAGTAATTCCAAAATGGGGATTCAGAGACTGAAATAGGAATCTTTGTATTGATATGACTTATTTAGAAATAGTGTAACAGGTTACAAATGAACCGGCATCCAATTGGATGGAACATGGATGATTGCATTTGTATACACTGGTGATGGGGTGTACCTTCGGTATAGATGTCCCCAGATCTGGGTAGATTTGCTCCAAATAGCCAGCAGTAGTGCCGTCATCACTACCTTGTCCTCCTTAGTCCCGCCTGTTAGAGACCTCAACTGGACCATCAACAAAAATCTTCTAGTCCACCTGTCACACCGTCACACCCTCTCTCCAGATATTTCCCCCCTAACCTTGTGGGAGGCCCACAAGTCAGTCATTAGAGGAGCATGCATCTTCTCGTATATCACTAAGTGGGAAAGAGACTTGGAATGGACACTAGATCTACAGTATCTCACAAAAGTGAGTACACCCCTCACATTTTTGTAAATATTTTATTATATCTTTTCATGTAACAACACTGAAGAAATCACACTTTGCTACAATTTGAAGTAGTGAGTGTACAGCTGGTATAACAGTGTAAATTTGCTGTCCCCTCAAAATAAAGCAACACACAGCCATTAATGTCTAAACCGCTGACAACAAAAGTGAGTACACCCCTAAGTGAAAATGTCCAAATTGGGCCCAAAGTGTCAATATTTTGTGAGGCCACCATTATTTTCCAGCACTGTGTTAACCCTCTTGGGCATGTAGTTCACCAGAGCTTCACAGGTTGCCACTGGAGTCCGCTTCCACTCCTCCATGACAAAATCACAGAGCTGGTGGATGTTAGAGACCTTGTGCTCCTCCACCTTCCATTTGAGGACGCCCCACAGATGCACAATAGGGTTTAGGTCTGGAGACATGCTTGGCCACTCCATCACCTTTACCCTCAGCTTCTTTAGCAAGGCAGTGGTCATCTTGGAGGTGTGTTTGGGGTCGTTATCATGTTGGAATACTGCCCTGTGGCCCATTCTCCAAAGGGAGGGATCATGGTCTGCTTCAGTATGTCACTGTACATGTTGGCTTTCATGGTTCCCTCAATGAACTGCAGCTCCCCAGTGCTGGCAGCACACATGCAGCCCCAGACCCTGACACTCCCACCACCATGCTTGGCTGTAGGCAAGACACACTTGTCTTTGTACTCCTCACCTGGTTGCTGCCACACACGCTTGAAACCATCTGAACCAAATACGTTTATCTTGGTCTCATCAGACCACAGGACAGTCTGCTTGTCTTCAGCAAACTGTTTGCAGGCTTTCTTGCGCATCATCATCATAGAAGAGGCTTTTTTCTGGGACAACAGCCATGCAGACCAATTTGATGCAGTATGCGGAATATGTTCTGAGCACTGACAGACTGACCCCCTACCCCTTGAACCTCTGCAGCACTGCTAGCAGCACTCATACGTCTATTTCCCAAAGACAACAACCTCTGGATATTATACTGAGCACATGCACTCAACTTCTGTAAGAGCTGTAAGAGATAAACACCGTTAGGCTCCGAGGAAGAAAGTAAACCTTTCAAACACATCAGCCAGCAGCGATTCGCACGTCCTCTCTTCAGGACCTGGAGACTGCGATCAGTGGACGGACTATCACAAGTCAAAGATTGTTAGAAGTGTGATTTTCTTTCTACCTTTGTGAGTAGTTTTTAATAACGTTTTTTCTCAATAAATGTATCAAAAGATAATGCATAAGGCTGGTGCGCCCTCTCTTTTCTGTTTTCCCATTTGATTGCTAGGATACCCCTACCCTGGAGGGCAGCAAGGCCGCTAGCTATTATCCATCCTGAACTTTGGACTGTTTGGCTAACACATTCATGCACAAGAGTATTTTGTTCTGCTGTATTGAATATTCTTTGGGGACTCTAGCTGCAAAGTGTGATTGTTCCGGCAGTCCTATTGGTCAGACTGTAACCGAATTTTGGAATGATGATGGTTAAATCAATAGAAGAAAGACAACTGAGAAGATCATTACTGGCTAAAGGTTTTACTACTAGTATAAACATTTTTGAATCTGAGACAAACACAAATGAGGAGGCTACAACGATAGACACTGAAAAGCAGGCCCCAGACAGGGAGGACAAAATGGTATCATTATTTTACAGACTAAAGGATCTATTAGAAAGAGAAATGCTGCAATGGAGGTACATCCTGCTTTTGCAAAAATATTTAGAATTTAAAAGAATACCAAGAGGTTTAAGAATTACTAAAATATGTACTTTTCTAGATGAAGACCTCAGAGAAAATTGGACTAAAAGCCTGCACAAATGTAACCGAATGTGGCCACAATATATAGTTACCCACAGAGAACGTAATCTCTCTGTGATTCATGCAGACATATGTACCCTACAAGAGGAACTATCCATTTTCTCTGATGTTGCAACTTTTGATAGCTGGAACCAGAAAGTGAACGAGCAAATGATGGAATATGAAACTAACCTTATCAGTAAATTGGAAAAAAACTAATATTACCACTAAAAATAATAAGAATAATGCCCTCTACACGCGGTCGGATTTTCCGACGGAAAATGTGTGATAGGACCTTGTTGTCGGAAATTCCGACTGTGTGTGGGCTCCATCACACATTTTGTTTCGGAATTTCCGACACACAAAGTTTGAGAGCTTGCTATAAAATTTTCCGACAACAAAATCCGTTGTCAGAAATTCCGATCGTGTGCACACAAATCCGACGCACAAGGTGCCGCGCATGCTCAGAATAAATTAACAGACAAAAGCTATTGGCTACTGCCCCATTTATAGTCCTGAATAGTGAGCATCTAACTGAAAGTAACCAACATAATACACAATCCCAAGGACACCATTCATTTCCACCTCAGACTGACATGCAAAGAAATAGCAATACTAAACAAAAGAATAATAGGAACAAAACCAATCACAAATTTAAACATAGAAAGGAAAGAGGAACAAACCAGAACAAAAGAGGAGAGGGTGGATATATACAATTAAGGCCCTTTCATCAACAACATCCCCATAGTAAGGGTAAACATGAAAGCATCCGTAATACCCAAAAACAACATCCTGCGAGGAATAACATCCCCGCTAAGACCACACCATCTGTGCTTCCAAAGAATAGCAACAATAGTAGGAGTAACATTAATCAACCCAAAGAGACTAGAGGGAAAAACCCCTTACTAGCAGAAAATCCCACAAATATAAGTAAAGAAGATGAAAGCCTGCAGCCCAGAGGGGGAGAACTTACTACACCATTGGATAATGGTAATTGCACTCCACCTCCATTCATGGCCTGCACATCCAATGTAACATTTGGGAGTGCAAATATAGATCTAGATCTAGATATAGAGCACAAGATGCCCAGTGGTTTACAAATCTATAACCCCTTTAAGTCCTTAGTAACTTTGAGTCAGATGACAATAGTGCCAACATATCAGATATTACACCCCCTCTGTTTTTTTTAGAGAAGGTAGTTGTGAAAATAGAGGATTCCGCAACAGGCAGCAAGACCTCGAACCCTCTATCGCTTACTCCATCAATGATGAAAAAAACGAGGAAAAGAGAAGAAGGACAAGAAGAGGAAAAAATGGAGGAAAGGGATGTAAAAAGAGGCAGACTCTAGATACTACCCATTCTACTATGAAAATGTATAACTTATCCAGTTCTGTTTTCTCAGAAACTGAACTGGACCTCCTCAGGAAGGGCCTCAACTTTGCTCCACCCAGTGCACCAAATCTATTTGAGCTATTTATCGATCTCAATAAATATATATACGTAAACTCACTATCCAAAATATTATATGCTCAAAGAAGCCGGAAGTGAAAATAGCATTGGTAACAACATCGAAACAAAATCTGAGGCGTTGCCACCCTCCGAAACAAGTGTAGAGGAGGACTCTATATTAAATATATTAGAAGAGTTATATTTAGAGGCACAACCAGATGGACAGATAATTTCTGAACCAAAGGCTGGTCCCTGATGTGAAAGTGCAATAGTCCATACCTCTTTTAGACCCAAATGCTCTTTTTTCCCCCCTTGGGCAAAAAGGAAATTTATTTCTACTTTTTATGATATGGTTTTTAATACTTTTAAAACAAAGTTCAATTACAACAATAAGCAAAATAGCATTAAAAATACTGATCCTTACTTCATGTCTATAGACAGTCTGAAACAAAATCAAGATGTAATCAACCGAAGGGCTGATAAAGGTGGAAGCCTCGTTATTCAAAACAAAGATGAGTATATAGCCGAGGTAAGGAGACTTTTGAGCGATACCAAAACCTACATCAAATTAAGAAAAGATCCTACAGTGGAGTACACAAAGGAGCTTAAAACACTTCTAGATGAGGCATTACTGAAGGAAGTTCTTACGAAAAATGAATACATCAATAGACCACACATATGGACTAAGAGCCATGAACTACTTTTTACTAAAGGATGATAGACTGAACCCCTTACAAGCTAAATTCTTGTTAGATTGTGTTAGATTCTCCCTTACACATAACTACTTTTCTTTCTTGGGTGATTATTTTTTGCAGATTAGGGGTACAGCTATGGGGGCCAGGTTTTCCCCTAGCTACGCAAATATATTTATGGGCTTTTGGGAGAATGCCTATATATAGAAAAACAATCCTTTCAGGGCTAACCTGGTCCCGTATGCCAGATACATCGATGATATTCTTATAATCTGTGGCAGGTCAGACCATGACCTTAATAACTTTCTAGAACACTGTAAGAACATCTCCTTCGGCATAGAATTTAACCATGTCATAGACAAAAAGTGTTTAGTCTTTCTGGACTTAGAACTCCAGGGGGACCTAGATGGTAATATCTTTTCTAAAACACATTTTATTTCAAAAGATTTTTATTTTGGAAGAAGCAGATTTGTAATACAGACATATACTTTGTCAAATATAAGCAACAAAAAATAGTGTGATGAATGTAACATACAATATACATAGGTTAGCTGTAACTAGAGGGTTAACATTATCAGGGACCCCAGGGCAGTAGGAGCAGTCTGACCAATGGGAATGTCAAAGAGTACTTTAACCTGATAACCTTGGGTTCTCTCGCCTCCAGGCACCCCTAACAGGAACATACTGTGCCGGAAAGAGGAGACCCTTATTATCCTCAATTGTCTGAGTTCTCCTAATAAAAGGCTCGTGACACGTCAGAGCCTATGGAGCGGAGAGCTAAAAAAAGGGAAAATAAAGAGTGAACATCTCCGTACCCTACCTTAAGCGCTTTAGCTGTTTATATGCATATCTGGGCTAACAAAGTAACTGGGTAAGTATAAGTAAAACCAAGGTCCAGAGTAGACCTAAAGAGGAGAGAATGAGAGAGAAAAGAAAGAAAAAAGAAGAGGGGGAGAGGAGGAGAAGGGAAGGAACACCACTATGCATTCGGAGAGCATTTTATATAGGTCTATTAGGAGGTCCAATGGGTATACCCACCAGATGGGCCCATGGTTCCCAGGTACTCTCAAATTTCTTGGCTGAATCCTGAACAATACTGGAGAGCTTTTCCTGGGACATTATCCAGGATATTTTCCTTTTAGCTGCTAAGAGAGAGACTCCCGGCTGTTTCCAGGCCCTGGCAATTGTGAGTTTAGCCCCTAGCAGCACAAAGTGAACCAGTTTATGGGAAGGTTTAGAGATCCGTGGGATCGAGGCGTTCAGGAGGGCCACCATAGGAGTAATGGGGATCCGAGTCTCCGCAAGCTCGTCTATAATATTGAATATTTTTTTCCAAAAGGAACGTATTCTGGGGCATTTCCACCAGATGTGAGACATTGTTCCCATGAGTTGACAGCCCCTGAAACACAGAGGGTCCGCTGCGGGGAAGATGGAAGTCAGTCTGGAAGGAGTGCAGTACCATCCGGAAATCACTTTCAGGCTTGCTTCTATCAGAGTGGTGTTAAGGATACCCTGGAAGGATTTGAACCAGGCCCTCTGCTAGTTCTCCAAGTTCCATTTGAATTGGAGATCTGATTCCCAGGCCTCCATGAAAGACGCCTTCGAGCCAGGAGAGCTAAGTGACGAGTAGATCACTGAGATCCCCCTCCTTCTGATCTTTGGCTTGACCGCACCACAATTCATATTCAGTAAATTTTGGGGGGAAGGCTTTATCTTTACATAAAGATTGTAAAAAATGGGATATTTGACCAAACCTACATTTTTCAGATGTGGGAAGATCAAGTATTTTGATACAATGCTTTAGGGTGAAAGGGCCTGATGCAGTGAAGAAGTGCCAAATCCTATAGAGTCCTTTGTCCACCCACCACCTGAAGGCCAGAACATTTTTCCTGGGGAGGAAGTCTGGGTTATTATAGAGATGAGTCAGGGGTTTATAGACTGAGAAGAGAGCCTCCGAGGAGCGGAGGAAGTCCCAGAGAGCAAAGGAGTGGGAAAGGGTAGGTGCGAGTATTGAGGGTCTATTTTTTGGGGGGCTCCAGAGGAGGAAGTCTAATGTGAAGTTAGGGACTGCATGTTTTTCTATCTTGACCCAATCAGGTTTCTCAAAACTAGAGTAGACTATCGAAAATTGCTATAATCTGGCAGCTTGATAGTATTTGTAGAGATCCTAGGTCTCCTTTTTTTCTATGCGTGTAGAGGGCTCTTTGGGGAATTCTATAGCCCGCTTTGCCCCAGGTAAACTTCAGAAGTTTGCTTTGAAAATTTTTAATATGTTCCCTCCGGATAGGGATGGGTAAGGCGCGGAAAAGATATAATAATCTGGGAAGTAGCGTCATTTTGATTGAATTCACCCTCCCCAGCCAAGAAATGTTGTTTTAGGACCAGGAGTTTAGGTCTGCTTCTAGCTTGTGGTACATGGGGGGATAGTTAAGATTATAAAGGGTTTCAGTCTTAGCTGTTAAGTTAATTCCTAAGTATCTAATGGAGGAGTCGCTCCATTTGAATTTGAAGTTCTTTCAGAAGAGTTCCACAGTATCGGTTTGTAGGGAGATGTTTAGTGCCTGTGATTTTGAATAGTTAACTTGTAATCCTGATAACCTAGCGAAGGCATCTAAAGTTTGGCATAAGTTGGGAAGAGAGGTTATGGGTGATGTAAGAAAGAGCAGAACGTCATCCGCGTAGAGGCCACATTTGTGAATTTGGGAGCCGCAGGACACACCCTTAATGTTTGGATTTTGGCGAATAGCAATGGCAAGCGTTTCAATAGCTATTGCAAATATGAGCGGCGAGAGTGGGCATCCTTGTCTAGTGCCCTTTTTTATCATTATAGGCTTAGAGTAGTAGCCTTGGAGCCGTATACTGGCTGTGGGATTGGCATATAATGCCTGTATCAGTCCCATGAATCACCGGCTGAAGCCCCATCGCTCCAAAATGGTAAAAATATAGGGCCATGAGACTGAGTCGAAGGCCTTTTGCAGGTCCAACGACAGGAGCATCCCTGATTGTTTAGGACCCCCCTCCCAATTAGTTTGGAGAATGGATACCAAATCTATGGCCCGCCTTATCTGATCTGGGCCTTGACTGCCCGGGATGAAACCCTCTTGATCCTTGTTTATATATGTATTGATGAAGGAAGCTATGCGGTTATCAAGAATCTTGGTCAGAATCTTGATATCACAGTTAATAAACGATATAGGGCGATAGTTTCCTACATCTTCCGGATTCTTGTCCGGCTCAGGGATCACCGCAATGTATGCAGTATTAAGTTGTGGATCAAGTGGGTCCCCCTTCGTTTTAGTATTGAAAAATTTTGTTAGGTGTGTAGCTAAGGTATTGGAGAAGGCTTTGTAGTAGGGATTTGACAGACCATCAGGGCCAGGGGCAGAACCATTCTTCAGGGTTTTTAACACTCCAAGCACCTTGCCCTCCGTGAATGGGGCTTCTAGGCTGTCTTTGTTCTGCTGAGAGCGACGGAAGTGAGAGGCCGTCTAAAAATGTGTCTAACAAAATATCAGTAAGGGGAGTGCCCGGAGAGTAAAGGGTGTTATAAAAAGCATGAAAAGCCTCCAGGATCTTGGAGGGGTCAGCCGTGGTGCCTTGACCTGGCACTCTTATTTTTAGCATTGTATTGGACTTAACTCGGGGCGTTAATTTAGCGGCCAGCATGGAGCCCATCCTGTCTCCTTTGGTGTAAAACTTGAGTTTGTTCCAACGGATTTGTTTTTCCGCCTTAGCTGTCAGGGCTAGGCTGAGCTCCAACCTGGCTTTGTCTAGCTGGGATATCGAGGAAAGGGAGGGGTTTGATTTGTGAAGAGCCTGGAGTTTTGAAAATTCGTCCTCTAAGATCTGTATGTCAGCCTCTCTTTCCCTCTTAATCTGGGATGCCAGTCTGATGAACTCCCCTCTAATAAAGATTAAAAAATAATGTGTCTGCGCTAGAAAAAAATCACTACACTCAAAGTGCAGTATTAATAAACATAAGCAACCTGAGTGTTGAAATAAAATATAAAGTGCACAATACTATATAAACAGAGAATGTGAATGATCAAACAAAGTGACATATCAATTGAAATAACAAATAAATACTGGAGGATATAGCAAATGGTGAATAAATAAAGTCCAAAAGCGTGAATATCCAATGATATAAAAGTGCCCGAATAAATTAGTCCCAAAATTGGGTGATTTTCACATATTCTATCTTCCAAAATGTGCCACCAAGAAACATGCTGTAGTGTCTTCCAGCCGCCCCCACAGGTGTATATGCTCACCTTCCTGTGTGTGACACAGCGATTAAACTATGCCAAACAAAGCCTTGGAGCCACTCCTGTGCTCATTAGGAACCAGCTGTACAAACTTCCAATGTTCTCAAATGGAGATGGTTTATGCAAGAGAAAAAAACTCCATAGCGCAATATGTAGGTATAAAGCATTTAATAAAATAATTAGCTCCCCTGTCTGGGGTACTCACATATTGTGGGTGCGTGAGTGCACCAACCATAACAAGCATAAAACGGATAATCTCCCGGTGTGGCGTGCGGTGTAGCGTGTGTAACGAAAAGACTCCTTCTCTCTCTCTGCTGACAGCTCCGTCCAGGCCCCTCCCCTACGCGTGTTCGGCACCGGGACCACGTGCCTTCTTCAGGGGGATCTGTACCTGCTGATTGAGGGCACCAAATTACTGTCAAAACCAGAGGTGCCTCTGGTTTTGACAGTAATTTGGTGCCCTCAATCAGCAGGTACAGATCCCCCTGAAGAAGGCACGTGGTCCCGGTGCCGAACACGCGTAGGGGAGGGGCCTGGACGGAGCTGTCAGCAGAGAGAGAGAAGGAGTCTTTTCGTTACACACGCTACACCGCACGCCACACCGGGAGATTATCCGTTTTATGCTTGTTATGGTTGGTGCACTCACGCACCCACAATATGTGAGTACCCCAGACAGGGGAGCTAATTATTTTATTAAATGCTTTATACCTACATATTGCGCTATGGAGTTTTTTTCTCTTGCATAAACCATCTCCATTTGAGAACATTGGAAGTTTGTACAGCTGGTTCCTAATGAGCACAGGAGTGGCTCCAAGGCTTTGTTTGGCATAGTTTAATCGCTGTGTCACACACAGGAAGGTGAGCATATACACCTGTGGGGGCGGCTGGAAGACACTACAGCATGTTTCTTGGTGGCACATTTTGGAAGATAGAATATGTGAAAATCACCCAATTTTGGGACTAATTTATTCGGGCACTTTTATATCATTGGATATTCACGCTTTTGGACTTTATTTATTCACCATTTGCTATATCCTCCAGTATTTATTTGTTATTTCAATTGATATGTCACTTTGTTTGATCATTCACATTCTCTGTTTATATAGTATTGTGCACTTTATATTTTATTTCAACACTCAGGTTGCTTATGTTTATTAATACTGCACTTTGAGTGTAGTGATTTTTTTCTAGCGCAGACACATTATTTTTTAATCTTTTAATTTTAATACTATACACGAATATGGAACGTGATTGAGTGTTTGCAGCTGGACTCCACTGTTCACTTATTACTTTATAGGCATTTGTCCGTAAGTGGCTCGCAAGGTTTTTAGCTATTATTCTGTTTCCCCTCTAATAAAGGCCTTATGGGCTGCCCACAGCGTTTCAGCCAAGATATCCTTGGTTTTGTTAAAAAGGAAATATTCCTTTAAAGATTTGTCTAGCATAGTGACGTGGACCGGATCTGAAAGATTGGATTCGTTGAGCCTCCACTGTCCCCTACCCTTTCTATAGTGATAAGCTTGAATTACCATGATGACCATTGAGCAATCAGACAGAACTGTGCCCTTGATGTGGGATTTTATGATTAATGGAATGGAATGCATTTTAACTAGAAGGTGGTCAATCCTGGCGTAGGAATTGTGAGGGTGGGAAAATTGGGTGAAGTCCCATTTGTTGGGATTTAATTCCCTCCAGACATCCACCATCCCATGGGCATGGATGAGTCTGGCTATCTTGAGGCTTTCTTTGGTTGGGTGGGTAAGTTGATCGGAAGGGGGTCTGGACTTGTCCAGCCCTTGATCAAAGGCGGCATTGGAGTCTCCTCCAAAAATGACTGTGCCCTCTAAGGAAGGTGAGAGGGTGTTGAGGAGGTTTCTGAAAAATGCCGCTTGGCCCTTATTAGGGGTATAATAGGAAACTAGAGAATAAAGCTGCCTGTCTATTGTTCCCTTAACCAAAAGGAACCTGCCTCCTGGATCTTTGGTGTCTGAGATCCAACTGAAGTTACGTGTTTTAGCAAACGCTATGGCCACCCCTCTGGTCTTATTTTCTGCACTGGCTAAATAAAAATTTGGGAAGTGGGAGTGAAGGAACTTGGGACAGTACCTAGCTGGGAAATGAGTTTCCTGCATCATGATAATATCTAGTTTAGAGGATTTGTAAGTGTTAAAGACCTTCCTTCTTTTAAGGGGGGAATTCAAACCCTGGACATTATGGGTGGCAACCCTTATGGTGTTGTGTGTGTGGTCAGCCATGAGACCTGGGTAAAGGATTGCTATTTAATCTACCATCACCTACCAGCACGGGTGTCTTCCGATGCCATGCTGAGAGGGGGTACAGTGCTCTGCTACCAGTGGAAGTCTCAGTCTGTAGTGGCTCGCCAAGTAATTTGTCTGAAATGGATAAAATGATTAAGTGGTGTTCCATGGGAGAGAAGGGAAAGATGGGAGGGGAAAAAGAAAAGAAAAGGAAGGAGAGAAAGAAGTAAGTAAGGGAGAGTTTTCTCCTCCCGAGGCTGCCTAGAGCCCAAGGAAGAAAAAAGACCCCCTGTGTCATCTCACTGTAAAATGTGAGATAATATATTGTCAAAACTCCAACCAATCGGTTGGACGTCCTATCCACTGGATACCCGCGGGTGTCTAAGGGATAAGAGGAGGCACATGCAATCCGCCCTTAATCAGGGTGCCCTACAACCTGTGGTGATTGGGTGCCAACTGTAACTGTAACTGTCAAAAATACAACAGGATGTAACATATATAACATATATAAAGGTTTTCCGAACCCCAGATTTACCCCAACTTGACTACTCCATCCCCACATCTCCACGGGACAGGGAGAGGAGGCAAAGCCACAGGGTCGCCTACAAGTATAAAAACAAAAAAAGGGGGGAAAAATCCAAATCAACAGGGTGAAAAAAAATAAGCGCCATAAAAAAAAGAAAAATAAAACTTTTCCCCGAGTGGAGGGAGAACACTGAACTTAACTACTCCCAGGGAGTGGGAGGGAGTCAATCTCTGCAATTAGAGAACCAGTCAAATGCGGAGGCAATTGACTACATGGGACACAGATTTCGGTGTGATCTTGCAGTCATGGAGGTCCCTTATGGGAAGATCTTCTAGACTTGGTCTCATTCCATAGGGGCTTCGGTGAGCTGACCGGAGGAGGGCGCTTGTTCGAACCAGTCGAGGGGGTGATGCTTCCATTTCCATCTCCTGAGAGATTATCTTCAGGTTGAGTAGCAGCCTCTCTCCCATTGCAAAGCTGGAGAAAGAGTGGCTCTGACCCCTGTGGGAGAATTTCACCGCAAAGGGGAAGGCCCATCTATACTTAATGTCCCTCTGGGTCATAGCAGATAGAAGGGGTTTCAGGGTTCTTCTTCGCTGGATGGTGGAGGGGGAGAGATCTGCATAGATTTGCACTGGGTGACCTTGACAGGATACCTGGGGAAGGGCCCGGGCCTGTTTCATGACCGCTTCTTTAACGTCATAATAATGCGGTTTGGCAATGATGTCCCTAGGGAACCGTCTTTCCTGGGGGGACCCAGGGTCCTATGTACCCTATCCAGCTCCAATCGTGATGATGGAATATTCGGGATCAGCGACTTCATTAACTCCTGTGTGGCTGCTGTGACAGTGAGAATTGTTTCCGGCAGTCCTCTGATCCGAAAATTAAGCCTCCTAGGTCTGTTCTCCAAATCATCTATGCGAGAAAACGCTGTGTCCAGTTGATCTTGAAGGGACTGGATTAAGTCAGAGTTCTGGTGAGAGACTGCAGCAGTCTGGTCCAGCTTGCCTTCAATGGCGTCCATCCTGGAGCCAATGTTCTGGAGGTCCGCTTTAATTTCTCCTGTTATTTTAGCTGCCGTGACCTCTAGACCCTTTTCTAGGAGAGTGAAGAATTTAGTAAAGAGATCTTCCACCAAAAGGTGAGTGTTTTGGGTCGACGGGCTGAGAGGGAGAGACACAGCATAGATAGGTGCCATCGGGCCTGGAGAGGAGAAGGCCCGGTCCCCAAATTTGTGGCCGAGCAGGGACTCCATGGAGGCCGGTGAGGGAGTCTGTGCCTGCATTCCTGCGGTGTGAGACCCAGGGGTGGTGTGCAATAGGGCTGGGGCCAGCACTTGCCTGAGTTCTGGGGTTCCTTCAGCGAGGGCAGCATGGAGCTGCGAGGCTGCAGCAGCCGTGGCGGCCATCTTGGTACACCCTGGGCGGGTGGAGGCAGCGAATTCCGAGACCAGATTCCATCTGACCCCGGTTTTAAACATATGGGGGTGTTCTCCGGCATGTGGGGGGATCTGAAGACTACTTGGAACAGAGTAAGCTTCTTATACAGAAGTTTATAGAAAAAATTTATGATGCAGGCCATATAGAGACAGCCCTTAACAAATATTTGGTCCTTTTTGATAATCCACTAGTTGGTAACAAAAAACTTCCATGCCAGACCACCCCTGATATCCAACAGGTTTGATTCTCTACCCAGTACACCAACAAGGCCTTTGAGATTCAGAATATTATCAAAAGCAATTGGAATATCCTTAAACATGACCCTGTGCTAGGCGACATACTCCCTGATCATCCTAATATTGTTTTTCGCAAGCCCCGCAAATTTAAGGAACTTGATATCTCCAAGTAGGGTAAAAATAAAATATCTACCAACAAACCCACTAATATTTGGTTAACAATATTTGACCAAAAAGGGTGCTACAAATGCGGTGTTAAAAACTGTGGCACATGCATGTACATGTGGCACAGAAAGAAAACTGTAGTAGGGAGAGATGGAAGTTTCCATAAACTTAAACAATTCATGAACTGCGGGACAGAATATGTAGTCTATGGTATTGTTTGTCCTTGTGGTCATCTGTATGTCGGTCAAACTCAGCGTCCTATGAGAGTCAGAAAATAGAGCATAAATGTGGTATTAGTAATCTAAGAGACAAATACCTAGTCCCCCTGCATTTTCTAGAGGCTCACCAAGGAGATCCTGCAGGCAAGAAAGTATTTGGAATAGAGTGAATCGGGGGGAGACCTAGACGCAGGGAGGAGACACCAGAGGCTATGTAAGCGAGAGGCCTTTTGGATCTTCACCCCTGGCAGTCTTGCCCCTGGAGGCCTCACTGAAGACCCCGAAATACACAAAATAGTGTGAAAGCGCTATAGAGTCAACTGTAGAATAGGCCTATGTCCATTCACTAACTGTATCTAGCGTCCTTTAGAATACGAAGTCCATAGCCATTAGTGTAGGGATCCATAATTTTGGCCTGCCCCATTTTTTTAAAAATTCATAATTTATCTATCATCAAAAAAATTCCTATCATCATTCACTAAATATGCAATGTCTAGGAACACGCATATGTTAGTGTGTGTATTTATTCATATTTCTTCATATCTCTTTCTTTATAAATACATAAAAATATATATATAGTTTTTTCCATCAAAAATATATTCATTTCAACAGTCTATCAATTATGATCTTTTAAATGGTTTATGTTTTTAAAAAACATTCTAAAACCTTTTTAAAAATTGGAAATCTTTCTTTGTGCTATATATACACAATTTAAAGATTCAGCTTTTTAAAATAATGCTTTTTATATACCTTTCTAAAAAATATTTATACAATCATGTTTTTATTAATATGCATTGCTTATATGTACATGCTTTTATCTCTGTATCTATGTAAGTGCCTGAGCATGTGCACCTATGTGCATATGTACAGGCACAACCATGTAGTCCCGTGTATGCTCCTATATATGTGTGCACTAGCCACTTTAGCTATAGGCACATACCTCTAATAATGGGTGTACAACATAATTTTTAATAGTAATACTAATTTCTCTTTAAACTCAGCGTATTCATCTACTGTCATGTACCCTGTGGGAATTTTTATACAAATGCACTGACAGCTGTTCCCTCTTATATACACATGTATACACACTGTGCGTGTGTGCATGATTATGCATGGATGAATGTTGTATCAGTGGCAATTGGTCATTTTTGGACTGCCCACTATGGCATAATCCCACATATATGTGCATGTGTGCATATGTGTGTGTGTATATATATATGTTTATGTACCTACATGCGTGTATATATGTATATGTATGTGGATATATTTATCCCCACTTTCCACCTGAGGACACAGTAAACCAAACGTTACAGATCTGGAGCCCCTTCTCCCATCAAGTATTTAGAATCTATACAATTTTTATGTTTTATTATGTAATTATTTATTATTTGCTATTTATTTATTTTTTATATATATTTTATTTATTCTCTCTTCTGCGGACTTGCTAAGTCGCTTTCCTTCCTTATGTCACGCTTATGGTTTCGAGTGACTCTGGAGGGGAGAGTGAAATGGTTAGATTTGTCTGCCTTGCCCTCCGCATTACATCTCCAACAAGATGTTGGACATGGTCCAAAACTTCTGACGTCGATCCCGCGTGACAGAGGGCACACGGGAAGTGATGTCTGGACCACACTGTGGACCGCACAAGGAAGTAAACAACATGGCGTGCGTTCCACCTGCCGTTCTAGGGCATCGCAATGCAAACAATTATATGATTATATGATTATATGTATTATAAATATGTGGACTAGAATGTACAAACGAGAGGAGATTTATACCCCTGAGAGACCGATTAGATACGGCCTCCATTAAGATGGTGTAGATTCTAATGTGGGTGATATTGTTACCGCTGTTCTCTAGAGTGTAGACGTTTCCCATCTGTAGCCCATTGTGCATGGTCCTTGCACACATACTGTATGTACATGTGGCACATGTATGTGGGGACTTGATACTAGCACACGTTTAGCCATTCAGGTTTTTTAATGTGTGTATGTGAATATGATCGAGTTGTGCGTGTAAGCCAGTCTGGAGACAAGCGTACTTCTGGATCCATGCGTTTGCATTCACATACGGATGGTTTATGTGTGTATATGTGTGTATATATGTGGTTGTTTTTAAAGTACATAGTAATGGTCCGCCTTTTACTAGACCGCCCAAAAATGGGGGAGAGGCATCGGAGCCAATGTGGGGTGTGCTTCCTAGATGAACACATGTATAAGTAGCTGTAAGAGATAAACACCGTTAGGCTCTGAGGAAGAAGGTAAACCTTCGAAACGCGTCAGCCAGCAGAGGTTTGCACGTCCTCTCTTCAGGACCTGGAGACTGTGATCAGTGGACGGACTGTCACAAGTCAAAGATTGTTAGAAGTGTGATTTTCTTTCTACCTTTGTGAGTAGTTTTTAATAATGTTTTTTCTCAATAAATGTATCAAAAGATAATGCACAAGGCTGGTGCGCTCTCTCTTTTCTGTTTTCTCATTTGATTGCTAGGATACCCTTATCCTGGAGGGCAGCAAGGCAGTACATTTGGATGATATTGAGGACTGTAATCACTGCAATACTATATGACTCTGCATTCTTAAAGCCACAGGCTTGAACAATCTGGGACTTACTGTTCAGAAAACTTTTAAAATTCTTTAGAATAAACCTGCTTGGAAATCCATGGAGCTTGACAGAGTTTACAGAACATTGGGTCATCACAGTCCTCATTCTGGTAACCCCTGTGATGTCTTGTGTGGGTTGCATTTCTTTAAGGTTAAAGACCAAAAAATCCAAAAGGCACTGATAGAGGGCTTAATGTACTTTTCTGGTGTGCTTGTCGCTATTGACTGACTTGTCTTAGAGGACTCTAGCTTAGTGTTGGGCCCTGCTTCTCCTTAGGGACATCTGCAGGAGAAAGATTTACCCTTCAGATGGGGTTACTCATTAGGCAGTCAGATGGAATCGTATAAACACTATTTTTCATTCTTCTAAGCACTTACCTGGTATAACTAAGACTCTTAATTTGGATTAAAAGAAACAATACTCAAGCAAAATGAATATATATATATATATATATATATATATATATATATATATATATATATATATATACTGTATACCCCTAATGATCCATATGATAACAATGTATGAAACACCAACAACCAAAATCACTGCTGTATCTCTGTCACTGGGTCTCTATCTCCTCTGTGTTCCCCCTTAAAGAAGAACCCTCAGCAACAACTGTACAGCAATAAAGGATTCATCCAGGTTCCCAATCATAAGTACGTGACCCGGGGCTCTAGGTGAGAGCCCAGTCTCTGTGATGAGAGTATGCAGTGCATCACACTTCCAGCACAAACTGAAATATGCATATATGCGGCTCCACGTATGAAGCATATATTTGACACTCAGCAGGAAGGGGTTAAATAAGAAAAGTGGCTCTTGGCTATCTATTTAAGACTTGAATCCCTTGTGTGTCGTGTTGCCCTACATGGCCTGGCACCCAGCAGCTAGAATACAGATTGATGTATGCTATCACCCCTGGTCAGTATGTGTAATGGCACCTAACAAAGCTGTCTGCTAACCCTGTATTTGTATATACTTGTGATGGAACACTTAGTAGAGATTCAAGGTGTTCCCATAAGCTCCACACATCATATACTTGGTCTGTATGTGAATGTCATATTACTGTATATTTCAAACCCTCAAGTTACTTCTGACCAAATTTGCTCATTTTGGATTATTGTGTAATTTTATGGTAAAATTACTCCAAATTGAAGTTTTGGGTGTTTCTTTATGTTTAGCAGAGAAATATCTTCTCCAACAATGCTTCATTTTCTCATGCCAGAATCAGGTGCTTACATATCCAGGGGATCAAATTGCTATGGACTTTTCCCTGTTGTATGTATCCCTTGTGCAGAAGACTTTAATAAACATTAGAGTATGGTCTACTCCCCTCATAATCTGGTAGGCTGGTATATTTTAAGATGAAAAACTTGACTTACCTTTTCTACCTGTTTCAAACAGTCCTCATTCCTTGAACCTTCTTTCAGCATATCCAAACAGCCCTAAAGCATTTAATCTGAAACCCTTCCAAGTAGTTAGATACAAAAATGCAGGTAGACAGGGACTTCCTCAACTAGAACTGCACTACAAATTTTCCTTACTTGTGCCCATTTTGGATCATTGTCATAACAAACCACACAAACTCTGAGGGTTGGTGGAAAAGCTAGCTGGAGACCACAATGGCAGCATAATAGCACAATACAGACCACCCAAGCCGATTATAATTACCCAAACCCAGCAATCTGAGCCCACGATATCAGCGGTACAAGCAGTCACCATGACCAGGCGAAAGAAGGAGGGGAAGCGGCCTCAGAAGCTAACAGAGTTCTTTTCCCCGGAGCCTAGGTAAAATGGCGCCGGCCCCTCATCCACACCAACATCTGGATTCCAGATTCGAACAGCACAGCAAGGGAAACCACAAAAACAGAGCAGTCCTCCCAAAGGCTCATATTCTCCTCCAGCCACACCAACAACAAGATCTGCGCAACCATGTCTCCCAACTGTTTACTACAATCCTGCCTGACATGTCTGCTCTTGATTTCACAGTGGGCAGAATTCACCACCTTCCCAAACTAACCTATCTCTCTGATAATGTTACTAGGAATGTCATACTGAGGCTTCCTTTTTATCATACCAAGGAGAAGCTAATGGCGGCATCCAGGCAGAGAGATCATATTCCTGCGCCATATTCCACTTCGCAGTTCTAAGCTGACCTATCCCAGTACACTCTCCAAAAGTGCAGGAACCTGATTAACATAACTAAGGCTATCAGGAACCACAAGCTAAGTTACAAATGGGGCTTCCCGACAAAGCTAATCATCACCAAAGATGGTAAGGACTATGTCATGGAAACAGTGGCCAAAGGCATGGCCTTGCTCAACACATGGGGGATAATTCCAGATCCTCGTATACAACAACGTCAGAATGGCAGCAATAGTAGTCCTGAGTCTGAATGGTATATGGTAAACCACAAGAATGCTAGAACCCACAACTAACATGGCTACTGGTATGTCACATTATTCACAATTTCCCGCTGGGAAGGATTTCCCCAGGGTCTGAACTGAGTAATCAGATCCTTTTTGTTTTTCCTTTTTTACTCCACCTGTTATACCTTTGAGTGGCCATGAGCCACACCCACCTTTACCTTTTTGTTGATTGACTGCTAGCCATCCACTTGTTATATTTCTGTTGCAGTTCAATTCGTCTTTCTCTTTCATCAGTCAGAAGTGACTTCTTCTCCTCACCGCTCATCAGATATACCGGCCAAAGAGCATTACGACCACCACACCAATCCGAATCCTCACGTGTACTCCAGTCACAGTCCAGGACATCATTGAGTGTAAGTGAACCATTTGATTAAGCACCATCCAGCACCATCATACTATTCCACAATGGCATTGAACTATCTGGTTATAAACGCTAAGGGGTTAAATCACCCGGCCAAGCATAGGTCCCTCTGGAAGGAAGCCCTCCATCACAATTGTGACATTTTCACACGTCCAGGAGACTCACTTTGCTACTATGTCTCCTCCCAAATGTACGCATCCTAAGTTTCCGTTCATTTATTATGCTAATGCGGACACAAAAAAGAAAGGAGTGATGGTGGCAATTAGAGATACGGTCACCTTCAAACTTCACAAGGTTAATGTTGACCCACAGGGTCGTTATGTCATTCTGGTATGCGACATAAACTCAAATACTTATACAGTGGCGAATATCTATGCCCCTAATACAAGACAGATCAGATTTGTTAAAAGGATGATGAAGAAGATCCGGTCTATCCAGCAGGGTATGTTGGTGCTGTGGGGGGACTTCAGTGTTGTTCCTGACCCAGGGCTGGATTCCACCTCTAAACCAACACGTCTACCATCTTCACTGAACTCGCTTAAACGTAAACCACGAACTGTACGATTCTTGGAGGTGCCTTAATACGAACGAGAGGGACTATTCGTTCTTCTCGCACAGACACAGGTCATACAACAGAATCAATCTGTTCTTGGTAGATAAGTGGTTATTATTTAAATGCAGAACTGTAAAGATTAATAACATTACTTGGTCGGACCATGCCTCACTAAAACTAATAGTGGGGGATAATACCACCCACAACCCTACATTTATTTGGAGAACAAATCCTAGACTTTTCCAGGATGCTCCAACCAAGTCTTGAATAGAAGGATAGATAAAGGATTTTTTTTAGACTAACCGGGAATCGGTTTCTGATCCCTTTATTGTGTGGAATGCTCATAAGGCTTTCATGAGGGGTATCTTGATACAGCAAGGGGCAAGATCTAAGAGGAAGAGGCAGCAGTGAACAGTAACATTGATATCAGAAATAGATCCTCTGGAAAAACTGAATATGGCCCAACCATCCCAACAATTGACAGATAAACTGACAAACACCCGCAATGAACTTAGACTTCTATTCCTGGAAGACTTTGAAAAAGCCTCTAGGAGACTTACATTATCTTATTACACTAGTGGTAATAAAGCAGGGAGACGTCTGGCCAATCACATCAAAGGCTACAGATACAAGACCCTAATCCCATACATATTGCACCCTAAGACCTTGATTAAACAACATCACCCTCAATAGATAGCGGATGCATTTAGTCATTACTATGGTTCACTATACAATCATAAAAATGACAATACCATCCCTCAACCAACACCAGAAATTATAGATGCATTCTTAGAAAAAATTAAACTTCCCAAACTCCTGTGCATCTTAATACTCTAAACTCCCCCATCACAGAATCAGAAGTACGCCAGACCATACAGACTCTCCCACTCAATAAGTCCCCAGGTCCAGACTGGTTCACAGGGGAATATTACAAAGCCTTTCAGGATACTTTGACTGCACAATTAGAGGAGATCTTCGGTTCAGCTGCTGCCTCCTCCTCATTTCCCCCGGAGATGCTCAAAGCAATGATAGTCACCTTGCCTGAACCAGGAAAGGATCCTGATACCCCACAAAACTTTAGACGGATATCACTGCTAAACAATGATAAAATATGTCATAATATATGCTAAACTACTGGCCTCCAGATTAATGGACATACTACTTTCACTTATTGATAGGGACCAGTCAGGTTTAACCAAAGGGAGGCAGACTGCGGATGCCACCTGGTGCCTATTAAATGTAATACACATGACTAATCAGAACAAAACGCCTTCTCTGCTCCTAGCTTTGGATGCACAGAAAGCATTTGACAGGATACATTGGCAGTTCCTTGCCCAGGTGTTGTCCAAGTTTGGTTTTAGTGGTTCCATATACTCAGCCATTATGGCATTGTATACCCACCCGTCAACCCAAGTGTATATATCAGGGGTGCTCTCTACCCCGTTTGATATTACTAATGGGAGGAGACAAGGTTGTCGTCTCTCCCCATTGATTTTTAATTTGATGATGGAGCCTCTGGCATCCTTCCTAAGATCACATCCCCATATAACCGTTATACAAGTAGGACAGAGACACCACACCATAAGTCTATTTGCTGATGACATCATTTTGATGCTCTCAAAGGTAGAAGCCTCCTTACCAATAGTTCATCAAGGACTTCAAACATTTAATAGAGTCTCATACTACAAGGTAAATGGGTCCAAATCTTATATCCTAAATTTAGGCGTACTGGAAGAGACCAGACAAAAATTAGCTCTAATGTTTCCATACATATGGGAAAAAGAAGGTATAAAATACCCGGGTATTATACTAACTCCTAAACTAGAAGATCTCATAACTATATACCTTCCCTAAAATCACTACAGGTCAAGCTGAACAAACTTGCTTCCCTTGAACTTTCCCTTGTCGTGGTTGGGCAGACTCTCAGCATTTAAGATGCAAATCCTACCACAATTGCTATATCTTTTTAGGAAATTACCAATCACACTACCCAACTCATACTTCAATGCCCTTCAGCTAATCCTAAACAAATTCCATTGGCAGGGTAATAGGGCTAGATGCGCATTTAGCAAATTAATCAAACACAGGAAAGCAGGCGGAATAGGCCATGTTCACTTGCAAGATTACTATTTTGCAATCATATTAACGCAGATTCAACATTGGAAGCTACCAGACTCCGATCCAGTGTGGAAGGAAATAGAACAAGCCCAAATCCCAAAAGGTAACTTACGAGATTTCTTAATGATAGTGCATCACAACGTATCTCTAGATCACAAACTTCCCCCCCTATTTTAGCATCAATAAGAGCATGGGTTCACCTCAGGAAATACCAAAATGGAGTGTGAAAACGTCACCTTTAAAACTCTCCATCTCAGCAATAGATCACATAATACCTGATAGCAATTTCAAGTCATGGATGGGAAAGGGCATCACCTATTTAGAGGACATAGTAGACGGCTCGGTAGTTAAAAAATTTAAAACTCTACAAATGGAATACCAATTACCCTCACAAGAACAATAAATAAATACTTCCAGATAGTCTATCTCCTTAAAAAGAACTTCCAATTATTTACAATTAGGGATGAGCTTTGAGTTTGAGTCGAACTCATGTTCGACTCGAACATTGGCTGTTGGCCAGTTCGCTGAACAGTGAACAATTTGGGGTGTTCGCAGCAAATTCGAAAGCCGCAGAACACCCTTTAAAAGTCTATTGGAGAAATCAAAAGTGTTAATTTTAAAGGCTTATATGCAAGTTATTGTCATAAAAAGTGTTTGGGCCCCGCCCTCCATTATTTAAGAACCGTCAGAAGAGGAGAGGCGTCACACAGCAGGAGCCTCCCATCATGCAGAGCGGCTCAGAAGATGAAGGGAAGAAGATGCCGGCACCGCGGAGGAAGATGCCAGACGAGAACACCGGAGGAAGAACCAGAAGAACCAGAAGAAGAAGAAGATGGAGGAAGAAACCGAAGGAAGATAGAAGAAAGAAGATAGAAGAAAGAAGATAGAAGAAAGAATAAGCATTTAAATAAAGGAATTGTCAAAAACTGTCTCTTGTCATTTTTAACATTTTTGACACTTTTTTTGTGAAATGGTAGGGGTACTTTTGTACCCCTTTACCATTTCACACAGGGGGAGGGCTGGGATCTGGGGGTCCCCTTGTTAAAGGGGGTTTCCAGATTCCGATAAGCCCCCCGCCCGCAGACCCCCACAACCACCGGGCAAGGGTTGTGGGCATGAGGCCCTTGTCCTCATCAACATGGGGACAAGGTGTTTTGGGGGCTACCCCAAAGCACCCTCCCAATGTTGAGGGCATGTGGCCTGGTACAGTTCAGGAGGGGGGGTACTCTCTCGTCCACCCCTCTTTTCCTGTGGCCTGCCAGGTTGCGTGCTCGGATAAGGGTCTGGTATGGATTTTTGGGGGACCCCACGCCATTTTTTTTTCATTTTGGCGCCGGGTTCCCCTTAAAACCCATACCAGACCTGAAGGGTCTGGTATAGATTTTGAGGGGGACCTCACACCATTTTTTTAAAACATTTTGGCCGGGGTTCCCCTTAATATCCATACCAGACCTGAAGGGCCTGGTATGGAATTTAGGGGGACCCCCCACGTCTTTTTTTTTTAAATTTTGGTTCGGGGTTCCCTTGTGGGAATTCCCATGCCGTTTTTATCAATGAACTTTTATGTGTATAGTCGGACCGGCAATTCATTAATAGCTGCAAGTAGTTTTAAATGACCTTTTTCCTTTGAAATGTCATTTTGCTGTCAGACTGTTCTAAACACGGGAAACATGCGCCCCTTTACAGGCATACTATAGACACCCCCCAGTTACGAAATTTAAAGGAATATTACACTTTTATTGTTTCACTTTAAGCATTTTTAAAATCACTGCTCCCGAAAAAACAGCCATTTTAAAAACTTTTTTTTTTGCATTGATCCATGTCCCCTGGGGCAGGACCCAGGTCCCCAAACACTTTTTATGACAATAACTTGCATATAAGCCTTTAAAATTAGCACTTTTGATTATTCATGTTCGTGTCCCATAGACTTTAACGGTGTTCACGTGTTCGAACAAATTTTTTGCCTGTTCGCATGTTCTGGTGCGAACCGAACAGGGGGGTGTTCAGCTCATCCCTATTTACAATACTCCCAGAAAAAATACCCCAATTTTACCAACAATTAATTCCCAATGTAAAAAGGTGGGTATGGTGGGAGGGATTTTTTACCTCCTGGGTTGATTCTGCCCTGGTTTACTAGACTTATCCCTGGTTGAAGGAATTATTCTCCTAGGAGGTGCAATGAGCTCCCGGTGATGTGTCCCTGGGAGTTCCCTCGCAGGGGGTGCAAGAAAAAAAACTTTGGGTATGATACCCCACAGAGTTTCACTGGCATTTAGTTGTGGCACTTTGTGCTTTTCTTACATGTGCTTCTTGTGCATGTCTTTTAGTTTGTCAAGAGGACATTGTTATATAGGACAAAAGGCCTACCTTGGGTTAGGTAGACCATAAAGTGCCTTGCCCCTGTCAGGAGCCTTGCTCCCTGTTGGGTTCAGGGTTTGAGGTCCTTCTTCTTCAAAGTTTGGACCATTACTGTACCACATTTTTTGTGTGCTGTTATTTCATAGTTAACTGGAAGCACTGCAGCAATTACTAAACTAAACATTTTTCTAACAGTTTATTAACCATCTGTCTGTTCAGCTTCATTCATCCCAAGATACAAACAAATTATTATCTAAAACTGCAGACTACTGAAATGACTGTACTTCTGTATATAGTCTTTTGCATGTATGCACATGCTCTCCTCCTCTATTTCCCCACAACTTTAAGAGTATTAGACCTAGAGCAAGCATATACACTGATCAACATTCAACCATTTATACAGGTAGGCATGTGTAAATGCTACAAGTGTATGGCCAGTTTTACTAGGTAGTGACACACAAATTAAGATATCCTATACTTTTATTTTGGTATTTTAAGAATGCTAATAAGAATCTATTCATTCTATTCATTCATGAAAGCTTAATGTTTCATGCCAAGGGCTTGAGTAGGGTTTTATTAATAGTTAAACACTGAGTGGAATTGGGCTTCATTCACAAAAGGAACTCGCATGTGATATTTAGAAATCCAGACATATTTTGTCTAAATATCACTTGCGATCCTGTAACTGTCAATCCACGATACCGTTTTGCAGTATTTACCGCAACATGGGGGTGCTTTGGGGCAAAGGGGGCTGCACAAATGTTGATGGGGACAAGGACCTCTTCCCCACAGCCCTGACCGGTGGTTGTAGGGGTCTTTGGGCAGGGGGCTTATTGGAATATGAAAGCCCCCTTTAACAAGGGGCCCCCAGATCCTGCCCCCCCATGTGAATGAGTAGGGGTACATAGAACTCCTACTCATCCACCACAAAAAGTAAGCAGTTTTTTACAAGCTGTTTATTGAGAAAACAAAAATAAAGAAATGTCTCCCGGCGTAGATCTATCATTAATCACAATGCCCACCAACAGAGCTGCCCTGAAATGTAAAAAAAAAGCTCCACTCCCGATGAAGGCTGCCGCCATCTGCCAGCTCCACTGTCTGCCAGTTCTTAAATTACTAAGAAAAAACTTTCGATGGTGCCACCCAGTGATGTCACCAGGCGGCCCTGCCCCTGTGTGACATCGCTGACTACGGCATGCTGGGTTGGTGACATCACATGGGGTGGGGCAGATTGCCGCCAGGCATTAAATTACTGCATGTTTTCACTACGAAAATCATTCTGTATTTTGGTAGCATTTTATTGTGAATGGAAAAAAAATTGAAAAATGCTGAGTGGTATTTAAACACATTTGTTAAGGTGCTCCATACCTTTGTTTATGGAGCCCATTGTCTTTTAAATACACCCCACTCCCTTGGTGAAAGGTAGACCATAAAGTGCCTTGCCCCTGTCAGGAGCCTTGCTCCCTGTTGGATTCAGGGTTTGAGGTCCTTCTTCTTCAAAGTTTGGACCATTACTGTACCACATTTTTTGTGTGCTGTTATTTCATAGTTAACTGGAAGCACTGCAGCAATTACTAAACTAAACATTTTTCTAACAGTTTATTAACCATCTGTCTGTTCAGCTTCATTCATCCCAAGATACAAACAAATTATTATCTAAAACTGCAGTTTTCACTACGAAAATCATTCTGTATTTTGATAGCATTTTATTGTGAATGGAAAAAAAAATTGAAAAATGCTGAGTGGTATTTAAACACATTTGTTAAGGTGCTCCATACCTTTGTTTATGGAGCCCATTGTCTTTTAAATACACCCCACTCCCTTGGTGAAAAACACATACTAATATACTTTTCAAGCCTACTGTGCATGTGTGCCATGGCCCATTCATTCCTATGGATAGCCCTTACATATAGCAACCCCCAGCCTTCTAGTGAAGTTCGGACCATGCATAAGAATGAGCACATGTATACCCTTTGCACAGGACCTGACAGAAGTGTGTTTCTTGCAAAGACTGTATAGATCAAGTTAGGGCTCTGGGGCAGGGCAGGGATAAGCATTTCACTATGCAGGATAAACTAAATGGGGCGGTGGTGTGGGCATCTTTTAAGGATACATTTAATAAGAGTGAAGTTCTCCTTAAACACGTTATGTCAATTGTTTTGTTTAAAATAAATGAAATATAGGATATCATTTTTTCATGATTTATTGGCATGTTACCTCTATGCTTGATTAGTCAGGATATTTTTGGGTTGATTTACTAAAGGCAAATAGAATGTGCACCTCACTTTGCAAGTGCAGTTGCACTAGTGAATGCGGTGAAGCTTCACTCTCTAAAGAGTACCCAATTAAATGCAAAGAAATTAAAAAAAAAAAGAATTTTGGCTTGCACATGATTGGATGATGGAAATCAGCAAAGCTTCACCGTATTCACTAAGCTCTGGGGAAAATTAGTGCAATTAAACTTGCAACATGCACAGTCTATTTGTCTTTATTAAATCAACCCCTATGTTTTATACAATGGGGTCACTTTACTAAAGGCAAATAGACTGTGCACTTTGCAAGTGCTGTTGCACTCTGCAAGTGCAGATGCTCTAAAACTTAGTAAATGAGATAAAGCTTCACTTTGCAAAGAATACCCAATCACATGCAAGGGTTATAAAAAACAGCATTTTTGCTTGCACGTGATTAGATTATGGAAGACAGCAGTGCTTTCCCTTATTTACTAAGCTAGTAAATCAATGCCAATGTGTTTTTTTTTTGCACATCACAGCTATTTTCAACATTTATTTGTACAATTTAAAAATACTAGAAGAATGTTTAAAAATAGCCCTGTTTTTATCATACACTTACTTAACTTTACCCAAATTAGGTATAAATAAACTTTTTTTATGTTTTTATGAAGTCTTACTGATTTTGCTAATTTAGGATCTTTTATAATTTCTAATGATGTATATAGCATTTTCTACCATAGATCTGAGAGATGATACTAGTTTTTCATTAATATGCACAGCATAATTTTGCATTGAATACTGGGCCCTCTAACCACTCAACCTATATAATTATGTACTTTGCAATCGTAATGCTTCAACAATCCAAACAGATAGAGAAACTGTGAAAGGTTGAAGTTGATGGACTTGTGTTTTTTTTTTATTTCAATCTCACCATGCAATTTGCATATTAACTATATCTGAAAATCAAGGAAATGTGACGATCTGTGGTGTGCTTCACTGTATTGTGAAAAATGTGTTAAAAGAGATTTTGATTAAGAAGTGGGCTTTTGCTGGTATTATGGATGACATTTACTGACGTTATTTATAAAAAAACTGGAAGAAAAGTGATGTGGCTGCTATCATCAGTGAAATTCCAGCTTTTACTTTTCAGGCACAAAGGGAGGAAGGAGAGTAAGGCAGCATGGTCCTATTATAAGCAAAATAATAGTTTGAAAATGTCAACATGCTTTTTTTCTTAAAATCAATCAGGAGATGATCTCTGCCGGGGTCACATAACAATCATTTATTGTCTATAGGTACAATTAGACAGAGTATAATGGTATTTATGATATTATTTCCATAATAAAACATTTGCAGCAAACAGGTAAATGTATGTTTATATTAGTAAAAAAGCTGGTATCTTGGATAATCTATAGAAGACATTACCTGCTTACATCAAACCCAAATCTCCAAGTTACTTTTTTTGCTGCGCTGATCTGACTTCCTGTTAAAGGGTGGCTCCATTCATTCTCGATGATCCCACTACATGTTGGAAAATAGCCGCCCTTTCATGCTCACCCCCGAGATGGACTAGAACTATATACTACAGGTTTGTAGTGTGTATAGAGCAGCGTACATCACCACAACTAACCTACAGCTCTTGGAGGATGTTAAAAAGGAGGCATGAAAAAAACACAGTAAAGGCCCATACACACGATCAGACTTTTTGACAACAAACATGTAAATTAGCTGTTTTGGAGCAACATCCGACCGTGTGTACGCTCCATCGGACAAACTTTTTCTGTTTCCATCAACTTTTGTTGGCTGTGCGAATGCACAAACTTTCCGGCAACAAAAGTCCGATGGAGCAAAGTCCGAGTGATCGTGTGTACACAAAACCATCTGACTTTTGTACAAACTACAGTAGGCAGCCATGAGAATGTTTCCAGCGCGATCCCATCGCACTGGTTCTCGGTGACAAGGTGCTGTACATCTCGCGCTGGCTGCAATAGGAAAAACACATTTTCCTACTGCGGCGGGCGTGAGAGGGAATTCCCCTCTGGGGGAATACCAGGCCCTTCTGTCTGGTACGGATTTTAAGGAGAACCCCCTATGCCAAAAAAAATGGCGTGGGGGTCCCCCCAAAATCCATACCAGACCCTTATCCGAGCATACAGCCCGGCTGGTCAGGGGCGGGCTGCGTGTAGGGCGCCCCCCTCCCCCAAAGTACCCACCCCCCATGTTGAGGGCATGCGGCCTGGTACGGTTCAGGAGGGGGGCGCTCGCTCATCCCCACCTCCTTTCCTGACCGGCCAGGCTGCGTGCTCTGATAAGGGTCTGGTATGGATTTTGGGGGACCCCCACGCCGTTTTTTTGGACCTAAGGGCCTGGTATGCCCCTGGAGGGGAACCCATGTCAGTTTTTTATTTAAAATTTGGCATGGAGTTCCCCCTCAAGATTCATACCAAACACAGTGCCTGGCATTGGCGGGGATCCAAGTTGGATCCCCGCACCAGTGTGAACCCAGCTCGCAAGGTGTCAATCTCGCCGATAAAAGCGGCAAGATTGACACAATATCAGACAACAATACAGAAGCTGACCAAAGGGTGGTGGTAAAGAGCTAAAAAACCACGTGATGTGGTGAAAGTTGGCTGAAAAAGTTCTGCCGTGTGTATGCAATACAAACTTATGGCCAACGCCCTTTGTACAAAAATCCAAGGGAAAGTTTGTACAAAGTCCTATCGTGTGTATGAGGCTTAAGACATAATTTCATGAAAAATGGATTAGTAGGCCATTAAGTATTGGATGTGTATGGTATGAATTATTTTTTGGGAGAATAAGGATATTTAGTGTCACTTTAAATTTTTAGGACAAGCTTTTCAGGTGTTCCCTTCTTCTCAGTCCAAGTTGTACCAAAAGCTTGATCTGCATTTTTTTATTAAACCATATTTTTATTGAAGTTTTTCACATACAATATATAAAGGACAAATATCAGGTTGTATATAGTAGCATACAATGACATTCCAGGTATACCAGATGAACGGTAAGAAAATTAAACAAGACAAAACAATTCTATACTAAAGGGAAGCAAAGAAAATGGGGGGGGTAGGGGAGAAATTATTGCTAATAATAGTGTTGTTGGAAACACTTATCAAATTAAAACTCTTCCAGTCAGTAATTATTAGGTGGTAGTTGATGACTAATCCCAACCCCTCACCCCAAATGTGAACAAACTTTGACAGGGTAGGGGTCAGCAACCCCATTAGTCCAATGTAAAGAACTTTGTCAGAATATTAACAGGAGAGCCTTGCAACTGTGAAATGAACACTGAAATAACCAAACATATACTTTCAGAACTAGAAAACAGTAAGTACTAATGTAATACAGTATCAATGAATGAGGTGCCGGATACTCATTGGGAAATGGGATTACAGTAAGAGACTTACAGAGGCTTTAGGAAGGTTCAACCATGGGCCCCAAGTTTTTAGAAATAAAGGGAATTTAAGCTCTTTAAGGGTTAGTAGTTTTTCATATTGGCACTGTACATTTAATTGTGCTATTGCTTCTTCAGGTTTGGGGGGAGCTGGGGATTTCCAATAAGTAATGGTTATTCTATTTATATTTATTTCTAAGTGTGCAATAACTGTTCTGAGCAGTTTTGGATAGGTATGTATTCCTATATTTAGAAGTGCCAGTTCTAGATAAATAGTGGTTTTGTTCCCAGTAATCTCTTCAATTAAGTCGGCTACTTTTGACCAAAATGGCTGGAGGTGTGCACATTTCCACAATATATGGTATAAAGTACCTGTTTGCATACACATTCTCCAACACAGGTTGGGGGTAGCAGGATAAATCTTTGATAGTCTATAAGGGGTCAAATACTACTTGTGGTGAAAGAATTTTAGATGTTATTCCAGTGGTCTATGCATGATGTGACACGGTAAATTATATAGATAACCTTCCTCCATTGATCCAATGCGAAGGATTTTCCCAATTCCCTTTCCCAGTTAAGCATATTTGGTTCTTTAGACATGTTTGGGCTATTGGTTAATGCACAACTAAAGAAAGACATACCCTGTATTGTTTTTGGAGTTTTACCCCTAAGATAATGCCAAGTTGCTGTAGGGATTGCTATTTTTTCCTTGCAGCCACTGAATAGGTGGAAATGGTGGATTTGGTTAATTCTATAGGCATCCTGGGGTAGGAAATTCTGTTTAATATCACCTACGATGTTTAAGCCCCTTGTTAACCAGTATTTTGCTGAAAAGAATGGGATAAGCCATTCATATGCCTGCACAGGGTTATCTATAGGTGGCGAAGCATACGCCAGGCTTGTAGGGATGCTGCCACAGTCGGGGGTGTTATTTTACATACAGTGGGTGACATCAAAGACACCACCATAACAGCTGTAAGGTCTTGATGTTTCAAGAGTGATCACTCTATGGATACCCATAGTTTATCATGTGGAGATGTAATGCAGTGTTGCATTTGGTCGAGTAAGGTAGCTCTATAGTACTCCTTTAAATCTGGGAGAACAATACCCCCTTTTCTCCTGTATTTAGTTAGTATAGTGCATGCTATCCTAGGTTTATGGCCTTGCCATAGTTAGTTGCGGATGATGGAATTGCATGTATTAAAGAAGGAAGGCTGTAGGTGGATTGGGAGCATTCTAAATACATACAAAAAGTGTCTGCATTTTGAACACTGCAGCCCTTCCTAGCCAGGATAGTTGGTTTACCTTTGGGGTTCAGGTCCTCAATAACACTATTTAATAGAGGTGGGTAATTGGTTTCGTATAGTTTTTAATGGGAAAGGTGAGTTGAATCCCTAGATACGTGATGTTTGCAGATTCCCAGTTATAGCCAAATTTGCTTTTTAGGAAGGATTGCATCCAAGGGGATACCCATGGAGAGGACATAGCACTTACTAGCATTGATTTTATAATATGATACTTTTCCAAATTTTCCTATGATATGCTGTACTTCAATGAGTGATGAAGCAGGGTCGGAGAGGGATAATATGATGTCTGCAAAAAGTCCTATTTTGTGCTCATATTGTCTGATGCATAGACCTTTCACTTGTGAGCTGTCTCTTATAATTTCTGCTAGGGGTTCTATGGTGAGGGAAAAGATGATAGGAGACAAAGGGCATCCCTGTCTGTGTTCCATTAGACAGGTCAAAAGCCCCGGATAGTGTGCCTGAAACAAATACTTTAGCAGAAGGGTTTTTTTAGAGGGACATAATAGTGGAGCATATAAATCCAGAGAAGCCAAATTTAGGAAGAACTTGAGAGAGGTACCCCTAGTGTACCCTGTCAAACGCCTTCTCTGCATTCAAGGCTAGGAGCAGAGAAGGCTTTGCACTGTTTTTTTCACAATGAATGAGATTAATCCTTGCTCCATTTGGAGCTTGTCTACCTTTTACAAAACCTACTCGTTCTGGTTCTATTAGGTAGGGGGTTATGCCTAGAAGTCTATTCGCTAGTTTTTTGGAGTATATTTTCAGGTCAGAATTTAGTGGAGAAATCGGCCTAAAATTTTGTGGTTGATTGGGATCTTTCCTTAGCTTAGGAAGTGCAACTATCACTGCTTCTAGCATTTCTTTGGAGAATTTTTCTGACTTTGCAGCTTCATTAACCACTTCAATACCAAGGACATCATATGACATCCTTGGCTTTGAGCAGGTATATCTGAATGATGCCTGTAGTTACAAACATCATTCAGATATTGCCGGTTTCAGCCGGCGAATCTCTACACCATAGGAATGATCATAGCGGCCGTTCCGCCACTTGATCATTCCTATGGGAGGCGAGAGGGGACGTCCCCCCCTCCCGCCGCCCTCCGGTGCCTGCTCTGACTCACTGTTACGATCGGTGAGGCGGAGAGTGGATCCGCCGGTGCCAGATGTAGATCTTAGAGATTTCCGGCGGACCAGATGGTCCCCGGAGTCTCTATGATCGTCGGAGGCCGGGCACGATGTTATGACGTCACGCCCGGCCTCTCCATTCAAAAAAACTGCGCCGCTTCAGCTTGGAAGCAGCGATCGTTTTATTTTTTTTTTATTTCAGGCTTCCCAGCCTAGTGGTGAGATATGGGGTCTTATTGACCCCATATCTCACTATTAAGAGCACCTGTCATGTTATATTGCTATTACAAGCGATGTTTACATTCCTTGTAATAGGAATAAAAGTGATCAATTTTTTTTTTTTCAAAAAAGTGTCAAAATAAAAAAAAATATATAATTAACAATAAAAAAAAAAAAATTTTAAAGCGCCACTGTCTCTGTGTGCTCGCACGCAGAAGCGAACGCATATGTAAGTCCCGCCCACATATGAAAACGGTGTTCAAACCATACATGTGAGGTATCGCCACGAACGTTGGAGTGAGAGCAATAATTTTGGCCCTAGACCTCCTCTGTAACTCAAAACATGTAACCAGTAAAAAAATTTCAAGCGTCGCCTATGGGGATTTTTAAGTACCGAACATTGGCGCCATTCCACGAGCGTGTGCAATTTTGAAGCGTGACATGTTAGGTATCTATTTACTCGTCGTAACTTCATCTTTCACAAAATGCAAAAACATTGGGCTAACTTTACTGTTTTGTTTTTTTTAAACACAAAACTGTTTTTTTCCCCAAAAAAAGCGTTCGAAAAATTCCTGCACAAATACTGTGTGAGATAAAAAGTTGCAACAACCGCCATTGTATTCTCTAGGGTCTTTGCTAAAAAACATATATAATGTTTGGGGGTTCTATGTTATTTTCTAGCAAAAAAATGATGATTTTTACATGTAGGAGCAAAGTGTCAGAATTGGCCCGGTATTGAAGCGGTTAAAGATATTTACTAAGTGTGGGCCCAGGATTCCTGGGAAGGTTTTGTAATATTCTGAGGAGAGCCCATCTATACATGGGGGTTTGTGTAAAGGGAGTGCATTAATTACTCTAAAGACCTCCTTCAGTTTGATTGGTCTGTTAATCTGAGAAAAAATAGAGGGATCTAGTGTTGGAAGGTTTGGGATGTGGAGTCTTTGGACCCTCTTTTAAATTATAAAGGGAGGTATAGTAGTCACAAAATGTTTGGGCTATATCATGTGGGCTTATGGCCACCTTATCTGTGCTATGGTGTTTGATTTTCACTAACCTCATTCTGGCTTGTTTTTGCTTAAGCCGGGCAGCCAACCTTTACCCGCCTTGTTGCTTTGAGAGTAACAGGTTAATTGCATTATCTTAAAGTAGGCATCCTGATCTGCTAAAAGGGTGGTTTTAAGTTCATCTCTAAGATCTCTAAGTTTGGCCAAGGTAGAGTTATTCGGGCTCTGTTTGTGCATGCCCTCTAGTCGAGCAATTTCTGTTAACAGTGAGGAGACTCATGTTTTTTTTCCTTTTTTCCCTGGCAGCAAGATGTATCAGTACTCCCCTAATGAAGGCCTTGTGAGAGCACCAAAGGTTAAAGACATTGCTAGAGCTTTTTGCATTGAAGAGGAAGAACTCCTCTAGCTGTGTCTTTAGATCATCAACATATAGACAAGCTAAATGTATTGTTTCTCCATAATGCGGTATTAGTCCCGGAGTGGCCATACACAACATGGTGTTACAAGATCTGGAAAAATTGAAAGTTAAAAGAATGAAGGATCCTCAAGGTATTAGGAAAGGGATAAAGGAATTAGAGGATAAACAAAAATTTTGTTATAAGACCGGCAGACAAAGGGGGTGCTATTGTGGTACTCTTGAAAGAGTACTACAATACTGAGCTTAAGGGTCAAATGAGTGACAGCAATACTTAGATTAAATTAAGGGGAAACCCCACAAGACAGTATAAAAGTGAATTACAGAAATTGATACAAAGAGGAAGCAGGAAGAATATTCTCATGAAGAAAGAGGAGAAATATCTTATACCGGAAACCTGTAGAGTCCCGATTATATATACAATTTCAAAACTACATAAGGATCAAATAAACTCCCCTGGGGAGATCAATAATAAATGGGATACAATCTATTTATGCAAGACTAGGAGAATATGTTGATGGGTTTTTACAACCCTTGGTACCACAAACATGCTCTTCTTTGAGGGACACAAAACATTTAATCCAGATATTGAATACAATTGAGATAAGTCCACAACAGAAATATATAATAGCCACAGCCGACATGTCCTCGCTGTTTACGATTATAAATCATAAAGAGGCTATTCAAGCATCCATATGGGCTATGGATACATTTAGTGACTTGATATCAAAACAAAAAAGAATTATTCTGAGATGTTTAGCATTTGGATTACAGCATAACTATTTTTGGTATATTTCTGACTACTACAGACAACTAAAGGGGATTGATATGGGAGCAAAATATGCAGTGTTGATAATATTTTTGTAACTGAAACATACAAAAAGAACAGGGGGGCACACCAACCTTGTGCATTACCAAGGATAAAAATTATTTATAAAATAACATAAAATATACTGACAAACGTCCTTAAAATAAGGCTTATCAATGCTCCGGCAATAGCGAACAGCATCTCTAAACGCCTACGGCCTGGACCAGATGTTTAGAGGACCCAGATGGCATCTCAAGCGGCTTACGCGTTACGAGGGCAAACCCTCTTCCTCAGAGCCATAGCGATGGTGGTTTAACTTCCTCTAGTGTCCCCTTTTAAATACCTACAGTCACATGTATGAGTAGACACCCACCAGGACCCTCCACACCTACACGAGTAGGCTCCGCCTACCATGTCCATCCATCACATGAAACAGACAGCGTGCTGCTATCAACATCTTATCGCCATACCATCCTCAACCACTCCCACCATACGGAGCCGTCCACCATGATGCCACCTCCCCCACATAGGGCACAACATCCAGGTGTGGGGTCAGTAACTGTGGCAATTGTGCATATATGAGCCATCGAAAAAAGGAGGTGACTGGAGCCGATGGGAAGAGTCGCAGGGTCAAACAGTTTATTAACTGTGGGACTTCTTTTGTGATATATGGTCACCTTGGCCCTTGTGGGCTCCTATATGTATGTCACAACCTATGAGAACAAGAATGGGGGAGCATAGGAGCAACATTATGTCTGAAAAAGAGAACTATTCTGTACCTAGACATTTCAAAGAGGCCCATGGTAGTTCTTTGAATGGTTTAAGATTCTTTGGGATAGAGGCCATAACGAAGGACCTGGATAGTGGCAAGAAGCACCAAATATTATGCACTAGAGAGGCCTTTTGGATATTCACTCTAGGCTCCCTGACCCCTCAAAGAATCAATGAGGGAATCGAACAACATAACGTAGTATAATTCCCGCTAGGACCTCATAGCAATCTAGTTAGTCCACATTAGCCCTGATATCCCCATAATGACCCCTTGGTTGCTATTTTTTTTTTATAAATCTTGCACCCCTTTGAACCCATCCTATATTAGTTACCCTCTTTTTGGCCTTTTGGGGATAGAAAAATGGCCCCCAAGGGACGAGTCCATTAGGGGGTATCGCTTTTCTATTGTCACCTGGGTATGTCACCTCTGGTCTCTAGGTATATGGCCAGGGATGACTCCGAGTGCTTAGCGACGTTTGTCTGATCTGTCTATACCATTAATACAAAAGGTGTATGTGTGTATGTACACATACATGTGTATGTGCATGCGGTATGTCTTTGTATATATACATGTGTGCACATACATGTGGATATTGTTTTGGCAATTTCCACCAATCAGGTGCTGGACCATACTTCGTAGTCGTGAGCCTGTACCTTTTATCCTTTATGCCACATGTATGCCATTAGTCTTATTGGGGTTGTAGGTAGGAAGGAGGGAGAGATATAATATATGGGTGTGTGTGTGTTATATGTGTCTATTTTTATTATATATGGATGTATATATATATATATCTATATCTATATCTATATCTATAGATATAGATATAGATATAGATATATTTACATCTTATTAGATCATTGTAGAGTAGGTGGTGCATCTGATCAATCAATTTATTTACCAATTTGTATTGCCTCTATATATATATATATATATATATATATATATATATATATATATATATATATATATATATATATATATGAATTTTTTGTACATTTTTTATATGTATACTTTATATATTTTATACGTTTTGTGTGTATATATAATAATTTTTAATAAGTCACATTTACAGCATGTGGATTTAAGCATTGGATTAGGCGAGGTATATGATTCTACACACCTTTGGTTGACTTGCATTATAATAATCCCCTCTAGTTGTCATTTTGGGGTGTGCCGTGGCCCCCAGTAGTGTGCACATATGTGTGTATATATACCTATATCTTGTATAGGTTTGTCACACGCATGTGGGTACCCTCTCATTATGAGCTGCCATACATGCATAAGTCCATCCATTGCCAACTATTTATTCATATAACTAATTAGTTGATTCATTTACATACTATACAATGCAAGCTATAAATCCTATTTATTTAAGTAATTTTTCCAAACTGGATGCACCCCTTCACCTAATCTTGGAGGCATCCTTTCATCTATTTTTAAATGTCTGCCACTATTTTTAAATGTCTGCCACAGTTTCTGGGTATCAATATGAGGGCGGCTGGTAGTGTACTCGTAGAATGGGCATTTTTTTTTTTTTATTAGAAAATCCTTTATTGTAATTAATTTAAATATTTTACACTGATTACGTTGATACATTCTTTTTTTTCAATAATCAAATTTTATTCATTTATATAATACATCATTTATACAACATATTATACCCCTACATTCAACCCAATAACAGAACTACAGATTACCCCACCTATCCCATTTAACCGGGGTTTATAATAAAAAAAAAAAAAGGAGAAAAATTTCTTTATTAAAATCTATAATTCTTCTAATCACCCTTATCCTTGGTATTAATTACTCCAACTCCTTCCCCCCAGCATACAAACGTGATTAAACAATATTATAAAGTGACTACCCTTAATTATGAAGAAAAAATAAATAAAAAAGGGGAAATTTTTTTTCCCTTCCTTTTCCCTTCCCTCTCCTTTCTTTCCCTTTTCTTCCTCCCTCCCCTTTCCCTTCTTTTCCCCTCTCCTTCCTTACTATCTGTGATATCCCCTCCCCCCTCCTTAATGTTATTTACTCCAACACTTCCTCTCAACGTGCAAACATAATTAAATGAAATTATAAAGTGGTTTTCCCCATATTCTAGTTCGTGTCATAAATCCCTATAGTTCATAATTATATACTTGTTCATGTGAGAAAGGGGGATCTTTAAGATTAATTTACCCAACTCCTCCCCCCCTATCCAAACGTGTTTAAATAAGATTAGAACGTGAGTTTCCCCCTTGTTCAATTCGTGTCATAAATCACTATAATCCATAAGTAATAAATTGTGCATTCTTCCCTCCACACCCATCTTTAATATTAATTTCCCCCCACTCTTCCCCCCACGTACAAACACGATAAAACTAAATTATAAAGTGAATTCCCCCTTCTTCTAACTCATAACATAAATCAATATACTAATTATATAATTTACCAAAAAAAAAAAACCACACACAACCCTAATCCTGCATTACCCTCACCACTCAGTGTTTATTAGGGGAATCGGGGTGAATGGAAGAAAAAAAAAAAAAACACGGAAAGTGAGAACATGAAACCATACATTATCTTACCCCCCACCCCCTTTACTTAATTGGCATTAGAGAAGTCATGTCGATATTTAACTCTCTCTTTCTGGGCTCTTCTTCTTATTTCTTAATTCTTAATGACTATACCATTTCTGCCTTCGTTACGCATTGACATTTCCCTCTTCCATTATCTCCCTGGCACACTGTTCCCACTTTGCCCATGTACTTTCAAATTTCTCTTTTTGATTTTTAACCACATGAACCCACCTCTCTGCTTCCTTTATTATGTTAACCTCATTTCTCCATTCCCAAACTGACGGAATCCGTTCCTGCCTCCAATACTTCGGGATTAGTTGTTTTGCTGCGTTTAATAAGTGTGGAGTTATACTTTCCCTATACTTTTTGACAGGTCCGGGATTTCCATGAAACAAATATTGTATAGGTCCGAACTCCAAGGAGTCCACTGATAGTTTCTTAATCCACGGGGCCACAGATTCCCAAAATGACTTAATTATTGAACATGTCCACCAGAGATGAAGAAAGGTTCCCCTCTGTCCACAACCCCTCCAGCACCTATCACTAGAAGCTGAGGTGATTTGTGTTAGTTTTACTGGTGTCCTGTACCATCTCGCTAGGAACTTATATGCCATTTCTTGCACCTTGAGCTTATGGAAGTCGTAAATGTTAACGATATCATTCTATTAATTTGTTTATCTGTCCAGGCTTGGCCCAGCTCCCTCTCCCATTCCTTTACAAAGTATGGGGGTGTCCTTTCTTGTTCCCTTAGGATCATTCTATACATTTGAGATAGCATATGCCCAGATTCTGATAACTGTGCGCACTGCCTCTCAAATGCCGTAAGTGAGTTCATGGGTCTTACTGGTTTCGTTTTTTTGAGAAAACTCTTCATTTGGTGATATTTCCACTCTGCCATTCGTGTCTCACCAAATCTCATGACCATCTCTGTCAGTGATAATAAGGTTCCATTAGGAGCAAACTTACCACATCTAGTATTCCCATCTAGGCCCCATGCCCCCAGACTTCCCATCTCCTCCCCCAGAGGGGAACCAAGGGAATCCCTCCAAAGGAGCCAGAGGGGAGGTCTGGGGGGCATATTTACCCTTACTGTTCATTCTATCCCATACTTCCAATAAATTCAGGGTCATCGGTGATGTCCATTTTGACAACCCTCTCAATGACCCTTTGATCCATGGTGCTCCTGCCAGATTTCTCCCCGCCATTGACATTTCTGCCTGTACCCATGGTTTTTTCTTTAGGTCATGGCACCAGTCTACTATTCTTGCTAGAGTCATGGCCTTATAGTAGGATGTTATGTCCGGGAGTCCTAGGCCTCCCTCAACTCTGCTTCTCCTTAAAATATCGTAAGCCAATCTAGGCCTTTTATCATTCCACACAAAGGCCACAAACAGCCTGCGCACTTGCCTGAAGAGAGTCGCTGGCAACCTGATTGGCACTGTGCGCAGCACATAAACCATTCTGGGCAGTATAGTCATTTTTATAGCACTGATTCTCCCGAACCAGGTCAGGTATTTACCCTTCCATTTCTTTAGCTCTTCTGTTATTTCTTTCAGTAATGAGCCATAGTTACGCTCATACAATAGTTCATAGTCTGCGCTAATTTGAACCCCCAGGTACGTCAGTGACTCCTTGTTCCATATAAATGGGTACATCTCTTTCAATAACCTCTCCATCTCCACTGAGATGTTACTAGGGAAGATGACTGATTTCTCAAAATTGATCTTGAAACCAGACACCCTTCCAAATCTCTGTACCTCCGTCATTAATGCAGCTATAGATGCTTGGGGAGCGGAGAGGAAAAATAACAGGTCATCCGCATATTCTGCTACTTTGTGTTCCATATGTCCTATGTACGTCCCTACTATCTCCTCATTCTTTCTAATTCTGCGCAGGAATGGTTCCATTACTATCGCAAATATCAAAGGGGGCAGCGGGCACCCCTGCCTGGTACCGTTTTGGATGTTAAAACATTTGGATATTGTACCGTTGACCTTAATTCTTCCTCTTGGTTTCCCATATAGTGACATAATCCACCCTAACATTTTTCCTCCCAGACCTATCCTCCCCAATACTTCTCTCATAAAGCCCCAGTTCACTCTGTCGAAGACCTTTTCGGCATCCATCGACAGAGTGATTCCTGGGGCTCTATCCAGAACATGTTGCATCCATTGCAATATATGGAGAGCGTGGATGGTATTGTCCCTGGCCTCCCGTCCCTTTATAAACCCCGTCTGGTCTGGATGAACCAAATCGCCTACATGTTCCTGAAGTCTCAAGGCCAAGATTTTTGCCAATAGTTTAGTGTCAGAATTCAGCAGAGAGATAGGCCTGTAGTTAGCACATACCTGGGGATCTTTTCCCTCTTTTGGTAATACCGTTATATATGCCAGTAATGCTTCTGGAGAAAGTGGGTTCGCAGCATTAATAGAGTTAAAATAACTGCAGAGTGGTTTTACCAAAACTGGGAGAAATTTCTTATAATATAAGTTTGTCAGCCGTCTGGCCCTGGACTTTTCCCAGAAGGCAGGTTTGCTATCACTCTGCTCAACTCTTCAATCGTAATTGGGCGTTCCATCTCTTCAGATATTTCTCTAGGTATTATAGGCATAGCAGCACTCTCCATATATTCATCTCATTCCTCCTTTGACCCTCGCTTTCCCCTCCTTCAGATGGTTCTGTTTTGGCAGTGTTTTATAGGGCCTCATAGAATTTACCAAATTCTTTAGCTATAGCCTTTGTATCTATTATTTTCTTGCCTTGCACTAATAAGCTATGCACGTGTCTAGAGTCCTGTTGTTTTTTAAGCTGTTTTGCCAATAGCCTTCCACATTTATTTCCTTGTTCGTATGTTCTCCAGACATCTGCCATCCATTTGGTTGAGATTTTTCTTGTGCTTTATCTCTAGAGCCCTGATCTTCTCTAGTAATTCATCTATCTCTCTTTTACCTTCCTTCTTCATATGCGCACCAATGGCTATTAGCTCCCCTCTTACAACAGCCTTATGGGCTTCCCACACCACTTTATCTGACATTTCTTCTGTTTTATTTATTTCAAAATATTCCTTTATCTTAATACTTAATTTCTCCACTATGTCCCCCTTATCCAACAATGACTCGTTCAGACGCCATATTCGTTCCGAACGCGCCATTTGTGTTGGTTGGAGGGTCAAAGCTATTGGAGCGTGGTCGGATATAGTTATTGGTTCGATTGTACTTGTGTTAACATTCCCCAGGTAGAATTGGTCCACCAGAAGAAGGTCCAACCGCGAGTACATATCGTGTGTTTTAGAGTAGTAGCTAAAGTCCCTAGACCCTGGATGTAGAGCTCGCTAGCTGTCCACCAGATGTTGTAAGCGTAAGGTTTGTTTAAGTCACTTTATGGCTCCAAAAGATAAAGCGGATCTACCCGTAGATGTCTCTATACTCGGATCTAGCACCATATTGAAGTATCCTCCAACCACTACACATCCCTCCTTAAATTCTTCCAGTTTTTTAAACATTTTTACCAAAAAATTAACAGTCCCTTCATTGGGTGCAAATATTGAAGCAAAGGTATATGGTCTCCTCTGTATTGCACCTTTTACAAACAAATACCGACCTTCTGGGTCGCATTGTACAGCCTCCATTATCCAGGGGCATGATTTCTTAAATGCAATTGTAACCCCTCTGGCCCTTGCCACTGGAGAGACCGCATGATACCATTGCTTCAATATATTCTGGGGCAGGCCTGAGATCGAGCTGCTCCCAAAATGGGTCTCCTGCAAGAGAACCACGTCAGCTCCCATATGTTGCATCTCCACCCACAGTCTCTCTCTCTTATTTGATGAACTCAAACCCCTCACGTTGTAAGATAATATTTTCAATATGGCTGTCATTTTCTTTTGTCCCAGGAACCCCCTGGTCTCTTGCCCATAATCTCTGTCTTCCCCTCTGCCGTTCCCACCCCCCCTATTACCTCCCCAATTCCAACATTCAATACCCCATTGAACACATACCTATACATAACATAACAAAAAAGCCAAAAATATATCACATTTGTGTTATAGACATACATTTTGCATGCTCTTCCCCCGTACCAAAAACCTCTCTTTAGGGGTATATCTAAAAATCGGGTGGGGAGTTTGCGCGTGTGGGCACTTCCCCTGCGCAAGCTACCCCCTTCCCTGCATTCCGCAGGATTACTCTCCCCTTTAATTGGGGCTGGCCTATTGACCTACACAAGGTCCTCATTTTCCCTCATATTCCCCCCTCCTCCCGGGCTTCATCCTATAGAACCCTTCCCAGGTGAAAAAAAAACAGCAAAAAACAAAAAGAAGAAGGGGAAGAGAGAGAGAGAAAAAAAAAAAATTCCAAAAAAGAAAAAAGTCCTTTAAGTCCTTCTTTGGGCTCTTCCCCTGTTAACCCTTGCCGGTACCTCTTGCCACTTAACTGCACATTGCAGGGGGGGCCCTAAAGAGTTTATTCTCCAGTCCGTAAAGTCCACCATCGGAAGGTCTAATTTCTCTATAAATGATTTTAAATCATCCTTTGTTCGCAAAGTTGCAGTTTTTCCATCCCTGGAAGCAGTTAAACTAAAGGGGAACCCCCACCGGCATTTGATCTCTGTCTTTCGTAGGATTTCTAACAGTGGACGGACCGACCCTCGCTTAAAAAGAGTTCTTTTTGAGATATCTGGATACAGTGCTATGTTTAAGCCTTCAAATGTAATTGTGGGAATATTACGTGCTGTCTTCATTATATTTTCTTTCACGGTGTATTTGTGAATTTTACAAATGACATCTCTGGGTACGTCAGCTTTTGTGTTCTGGGGAGGAACCCGATGTGCCCGGTCTATTTCTATAACGTTTGGGGCTTGATCCCCCAGAATCTGTCCAAAAATTTTTTGTACTGCTGGGGCTAATTCTGTCGCTGTAATTGACTCCTTTAATCCTTTTATACGTATATTTTGTCGCCTATCCCTGTTCTCGTACTCATCCAGCTGTTCTCTGTATGAATTTAATATCTCTTCATATTTTTTCATGGACTCTTGAACCTCTACCACTGCCTGTGTGATAGTTTCCTGTTCTTTTTCCACCCCTTCTACTCTGTGTCCCAGATCCCTGATGTCCTCTTTTAAACTTGCCACTGCTTGCATACAGGATTGTTCAACTGCTTTTATTAATTGCTGAATGTCATTTTTGGTGGGGAGGGCCTTCAACAATTCCCAGATGTCCCTTTCTGGGTCTGCATTTTGACCAATCCACCCCTGTGGGTTCCCCTCACATCCTGAGCGTTCTCCTGTTCACACTGGTATCTATGTGGTGGCCCGCTTACTTCCATATCCCCCCTTGTTATTTCTAGGTGTTCCTGTCTGGTACTTTGATCCATATCAGGGGTTATCATCCCATCATAGTCTCTGTATCTATAGACTGTGCCCCTTCTAATGCCCACCTGTTATCCTCCCATTGCGTCATTGTATCCCGGCTCTCTACCAGTGGGCTTTGTATGTCCACTGGTGGATGTCCATTACCAGGGATGAGTTGGCCCTTATTCTTAGCCCCTATTACCTTGGGGCTCCCACCACTTCCGGGGGGGCTTGGCTCTGGGGTCTTCCTCCCTCTCCCTGCTGTAGGGGATCTCTTACCGTTTACGACGACACTGTCACTTGTCCTCTGGATGCTCGCCTGCTTTATCCGGGACTCCTGCTCTGCTGTTTCTACACAGTCCATGGTGTTACCTCCGCTTCGCTTCTTTGTGTCCGGCCTTCCTGCTTGCTCAGGTATGCGGGAGGATAGGTAAGCTTTGATGCCGTCCATCGATTTTCTTCCTCTCCCTGCTGTTGGTTGCTGGGCTGCTTGTCTGCGTGTTGTCATCCTCAAAATTTTTTTTTTATCACACTCTGCTCATATAGAATAGAATAGAGACATGGGGGGGATGCAGCCTGTGAGAGCAGCCGTTCCTCTATCCACCTCTCTCACTCTCAGAATGGGCTATTTACTACTAGAGGGGGAAGGGCTTTGAGCATTAGATTGCCCGAGCCCACCCCCCTAGTACCATCTCGCAAGACATGACACCTCTCTGGAGCCATTGACCTCCCTGGGGGGCAGAAGTGATGTCGGCTGTCACCAGAAGAGGCAGGTGGAATGCAAATACACCCGCACTTTCTGGTTTTGGCTGGATGTGCGCGTCACGTGGATCAGTGGAAACACAAATCCATTTACACGGTGGCTGGGGTGGAATAGATCTTTCTCAGGAAACCTGCCCCCAGCATCGTCTGTCTCCCCCAAGTGTCCCCCAGCCTTTATTACAATACAATATACAATATAGACAGCATCAACATCAGAAGGGAGGCCACAGTGCCTGGAACTCTTTGAATGGGGTAAGTGCACTCCCTCTGTATTTAACTAAATAAGCAAATAAATATATGGCAAATGAATATAGGGCAATAAAGTTCTGGTAAAGTGTGGGGACATGGTGGATGGCTGGTCGTGCATAGGATGCATGGGATGCATGGGATGTCATGCCCTGTATGGGGGAGGTGGCATCATGGTGGACAGCTCCGTATGGTGGGAGTGGTTGAGTATAGTATGGCGATGGGATGGTGATAGCAGCATGCTGTCTGCTTCGTGTGATGGATGGAAATTATAGGTGGAGCCTACTCGTGTAGGTGTGGCGGGCCCTGGTGGGCGTCTACTCATACATGTGACTGTAGGTATTTAAAAGGGGACACTAGAGGAAGTCAAACCACCATCGCTATGGCTCTGAGGAAGAGGGTTCGCCCTTGTAACGCGTAAGCCGCTTCCGATGCCATCTGGGTGCTCTAAACATCTGGTCCATGCTGTAGGCATTTAGAGATGCTGTTCGCTATTGCAGAAGCATTGATAAGCCTTATTATAAGCATGTTTGTGAGTACGGTATATTTTATGTTATTTTATAAATAAATTTTATCTTAGGTAATGCACAAGGTCGGTGCGCCCCCCTGTTCTTTTTGTATGTTTCAGTTTTAAAGGATACACATTATTCTGAGGAGGGCAGCAAGACCAGCAACATTCCACTGACTTTGCTAAAGGGGTTGGCTGGGCCACTTACTTAGCTGACCGGGCACCTGAGCTCAGGAGATTGCTTGGCTAATATTTTTATGTCAAAATGGGAAGAAGACACTCTCATACAACTGGTGATATACAAAAGATTCATTGATGACTGTATAATTATATGGAATGGTGATCATGAGCGTCTAATTCCATTTTTTTAGAAATTAAATGATAATCAGAAAAATATTATTTTAATGTATGAATTTCATGAGAAGACCATTTATTTTTTGGATCTGGAAATTCAATTAGAAGAAGATGCAATAATAACTACAAAAACATTCTTCAAACCGGTAGAGAGAAATAGTTACATACCAGTGGACATTTGCCACTACGATCCATGGCTTATAAACACCCCTAGAGGACAAATAATATGTTTAAAAAGAAATTTTAGTAGTCAGAGTGACTTTTTAGAACAAGCACAGAAGCTGGCAAGAAGTTTATCCATAAAGGCTATAATGAAGAAGTCATAAAAGTTTGATTCTTCATAAAAGATTGAAGAAGTATCTGGATTATCAAGAAATGTTTTAATTAAGGATTAAGAAAGAAAGGAAACTGAGTATCAAGGAGTATCTATGATCCTAAATTATAAGCTTCAACATCAACAAATAGAACACAATTTCAAAAAATATTGGCCACTCCTTAGAGCGGATAGACAATTATGGACTATTTTACCAGAAAAAACAAACTTTGTATACAGAAGGGCACCCACATTAAGAGATCTAATAGCAAAAAATTTTCCAGATCCACCAAAAAAATCACATGAATTTACGTTTTTTCAGGAAAAAGGTTTTTTTCCTTGTAAAAGGTGTTATGCGTGTAGAAACAACAATTTAAATGATCAAAAATGCAACAAATTCATCTCTAATACCACAAAGAAAGAATACCAAATAAAGGAGTTCATATTGTGCAGAACAGAAGGGGTAGTGTACATTTTGCAATGTCCCTGTTCATTGCAATATGTAGGAGGAACTAAGCAACCAATGTGGAAGAGAATACAAGAACACATACAGAATATTAGGAACATTTTTTCCAAAACACAGTGGGGGTTATTTACTAACACTGGAGAGTGCAATATCTGGTGCAACTCTGCATAGAAACCAATCAGCTTCCAGGTTTTATTGCCAAAGCCTAATTGAACAAGCTGAAGTTAGATGCTGATTGGCTACCATGCACAGCTGCACCAGATTCTGAGTGCACCAGTTTTAATAAATCTACCCCAGTGTCTCTAGACATTTTGCACAGTGTCATAATAAAAATCATAGGAACCTCAAGTTTTGGGCAATTGATAAATACAAGCCCCACTGGAGGGGAAGTAATAAAGTTAGAGAGCTGAGTAAAAGTGAATCAAGATGGATTTTTGAGCTCAATACTTTCTCGCCACTGGGGTTAAATATTGATTTTGATCTGAACTGCTTTATTTCTGATTTTTGATAGGTGTTTTTAATATATACCACTAGATGGAGAGATATAGTCTTTTTAGATATAAGTGTTTTTTTAATTTAAAAAAAGAGGTCTTAACAAAACATAATTATTTTAATGATTCTAAAATACATATATAAGTTTTAATTTAGATGTTATTTAGTGTTATAGGGAATGTATAACATTGTTTTGGATTGTGCAGTACTATGTATAAATGCTCACAAGATAATCCAATGACTCATGAGTCAATGTGGTAACCGTAGCTCTTATGCCTTACATTCGTCACATGGCTTCATTTCCCTTGAGCAAGTCACATGACCTGTGATGTAACGCATTGGGAGGAGCCGGTGATGACACTTCCGGTGACTTAACCGATCGTTCAATGCGGTTTTATCTCTGCTCAAATGTGAATGTATACAATGTTTTTTATTAAAAGCAAGTATTTTTAAGTAATCTTGCATGATGATTATGTTTTATTTGCTTTGAGAAACTGTAATGTGGAGAAAGAAATTGTCTATGGAAAGGTCCTGGTATTCCTGGAACCATTAACCGATAACCTCTGTACGATCGAGCTGACCCATCTGTGGATTATTAAAAGTGCCAATAGACCCAAGGGTGCCTTTGATTGAGGTGAGCAGGCATTGCACATGGAGGTGATGGTGATTACCTATCAGCACTTATTTCTGCAGAGACTGTCACAGAGCATGGATTGAGCTTATTCACGTTTCTTCGGCAATCAAAGAGTTTTTATTTATTTCATTGTGCATGTGGACTTTTTGCACATATATATATATATATTTTATAAGATCATGGTTTGTCACATATTCACTAGAGTTTATTATTATGTTTATATTGGAAATTTAGCGCACTATTATTATTTTTATCATGCACATCTAGCGATATAGGCGCATGGTCCAACCACGAGATGTTGTGAATTTTGGCAGAGGTTACCTTTTGTAGTAAGTGCTTATCTGTAATAAAAAGGTCAATCCTGGAATAGGTGTTGTGTGGTTTGGAGCAGAAGGTGTAGTCCCGCTCTGACGTGGGCAAACATCTCCAAGGGTCGTGTAGGTCCTCCTGGAAAAAGAAGGAATTAAGGCCAGTCTTTTTGTTGGAGTTTTTTGCTGTGGAATCAATTGCTGGGTCCATGGGGGCAATTAAGTCTCCGCAAATTAGCCTTTTTGGACCCTGCATGCTTTTTCCAACGTTTTCTTTAAAAAGCGACATTGGTGGGTGTTTGGTCTATATAGGACTAGGAAAGTATATATGATGTTGTTGATCTCTTGAAAGGACAAAAGAACTAGCCAACTGATCACAAACACATCCACTAACCCTCAGAAATTGCATAGAAGAACAGAGGAAGACCACATAGTGTAAAACTGTAAAACTACATCCTTTGTTTACAATGACAGGTTGTTACAATATGGGTTGAGAGAAAAGCATATATCACCTCGCCTTCTGCATTCGGCGGATGTGATGTCATCACAGCGTCATCGCATCCGCCATTTTTTTATTTTGCTATAAACTTACTTAGAGCCCCCAAACTTTATGTACTTTTTTTAAACAGAGGCCCTAGAAAATAAAATGGTGGGTGTAATTTGTGCAGCAGTTTTTCAAACACCAATTTTTGAGAAAAAATACACTGTAATAAATTATAGTGCATACAAACACAATCTAATACCCAGTGTTTTGGTAACTTTTAAAAGATGATGCAACGCCATGTAAATAGATTATCCATAGGTGACATTTTAAAAGCCTTTACAGGTACCACTTTAGATTTACAAAGGAAGTCTGGTGCTAGAATTATTGCTTTTGCTATGATGTTCACAGTGATACCTCACATGTGTGGTGCAATTACTGTTTTTACATATGTGTGCAGGACTGACGTGTGTGTTCGCCTTTGCACGCAAGCACAGGAGAATGGGGCGCTTACATTTTTTATTTTTATTATTTTATATTTTTTAATTTTATTTTTATTATTTTAACACTCTCTTTAATTTTTTATCAACTGTATTGTTATCAGAACTTCTCTAAATGGGTGTTGCAAAATATATTTTAATATGTTCATTTCAAACCATTGTTGTTAAAAAAAATATTTTTTCCTTTTTTAATAATTTCTTGTCCTTTGTGGATCTCCTGTAGCCTCTTTGCAGATGCCTTCTTTTTTTATATACTGTACATGCAGCCTAGTGATGGATGCATGGCATTGCACAGTGTGAGTTTCTTTATGGTAACAACAGTGGACTATTTATGCCCATAGTAACAGCAACTTGTAATTTCAAAAGCCTTTGTGACAGGTTAACAACTCAGGAGCACAACTGAGAAAAAGGGGCAGAGTTGTCATGCTATAACAAAAAGTGATTTCACAAGGACCTTCATGGCATGATAGCCAGGTGTTATTTTAATGAAAGCTGTAAATGTAAGAACATTGAAAATGACTACTGAAATTACAATAACAGGTTAAAGTTTATATGGGAAAGTAGTAATTGGGTTTAAATCTATCCAAAATGGAATAAAAAAAAGTTTTGTCTTTAGTTCTACTTCAACCCTTTCCCACCCGTGCTATAGCCAAAAGACGGCTACAGTGTGGGCTTACTTTGCTGGGAAGCCATCCATGGACCTCCTCCCATGATTGCGCTGTCCACGCACCCCCTGTGGCATGCGGGCGGCGCACTCTGTGATACAGCTGATCACAGATTGTAGTGAAGAGACAACCACAGTGGCCCTTTATCACATGATCAGCTGTATCCAATGACAGCTGATTAAATACAAGTTGGTTATGACAGCGTGAGGAGAGGAGAAGAGAGCCGATAACCGGCCTGTGTTAAAGGGACATCTACACTGATAATCAGATTGCTACCACAGCCAGCGCTGTGGACATCCAGCAGTCCAATTCATGTGCCAAAGGCACCCCCCAACAGGATTATTCTGTAACCATTTCTACTAGCAGCCCTGATGAAAGGGGAGTCCTCAGTCCCCCGAAATGTGTTGGCCTCATTTACTGTTGAAACTTCAAATGACGTACAAATATACTTACCTTCATTGGATACCGGGCGCTCCTTTACTTCTTTTTCTTCCACATCATATGCGGAGTCGACCTTATGGCTGCACACTAAGGTAGCAGCCCAAGCCCAAACAGGGCTCTCCACCACCTTTTTCTTAGACTGGGGAGGGACCTCTGGAAACCAATTCCTTCCATCTGCCCACACCCTACCAACCTACAATACTGACTGATCAAGTCAGTCCAGCGTGATCTACACCCACTCTTCCAAAAAACCTACCAGTGCCTATCAGTGCCCATCAGTGTGGACTATCAGTGCCCATCAGTGTCCTCTATCAGCACATATCAGTGTCACCTATCAGTGCCCTTCAGTGCTACCTATCAGAGCCCATCAGTGCTCATCAGTGCAGCCTTATCAGTGCCCACCAGTGCCGCCTCATCAGTACCCATCAGTGCCACCTATCAGTGCCCATCAGTGCCATCTCATCAATGCCCGTCAGTGTCCATCAGTGAAACCTATCAGTGCACATCAGCACAGCCTCATCAGCGTACATCAGTGAAGGAGAAAAATTACCTGTTTGCAAACATTTATAACAAACTAGGAATTTTTATTATTTTTTTCTAATTTTTTGGTCCTTTTTTGTTTGTTTAGCAAGAAATAAAACACCCAGTGGTGATTAAATACCACCAAAAGAAAGCTCTATTTGTGTGGAAAAAAAGATAACATTTTATTTGGGTACCCTGTAGCATGAAAATGCAATTGTCATTCAAAGTCTGACAGTGCTTAAAGCTGAAAATTGGCCTGGGCAGGATAAAAATCCAGTAGGCAAGTGGTTAATTATGTAATAATAAATAAAGAACTGCATGTTTGCCTTTTTATTTTCCTTGAGTTGAGCTTTTGATTCCAGCTCAGTTTAGTAGATTTTTGTTTTGCACAAATCTCAAAAAATATTCTTTACTTCCACGTAAAAGATTAATGGAACAGGAGATTGAAGGTAAGCGGCCTTCTATTTTACATTTTTTTACTTTACTTTCTCTTTTTATGTATCTGTTCCTCCTCACACAAAATAAGTTTTTTGTAGTTCTTTAGCCTTTTCATGGTGTCCATTTCTAAGTCATCGATTTCTCTGTCACATTTTCTTCATACGTTGAGATACTGTGCTAGCACTCAAAGTACCACTACAAATGCTCTTTAATTAATCAACAGTGCTACAACATATTTATGTATATGCAAGTAATTTAATCAAGTTCAGGAATAAGGCTTTTAAGCTGCTTCTAATTGTTCAAAACACATTGGTAAATTTGGCCTGTTCGGATTAATTAATTTTGCAATGATTTTCCTTAACAACATGACTCTCAATATTTATTGTGCTTATACTTTTACATAAATAAGGTACTTCTATTTTTTTCTAGTTAAGTCTTAATATGTAATATTTGTATGGTATATACATGTCTGGTGGCATATTTTCCTGTAATATTATTTCATATTTTCTATATTTTTTTTTCCATAGTATTGCTATCATTTTTACTGGTGCTACTGTTTAGCATGCGTTATACTAATTGTTTATTTTGCTGAACAACATGGCTCTTAATTTTTACTTGGAAAGCATTTATTAAAGATTTTACAAGCAATAAAACAAGTATCAATACAAAAGTACCGCCAACAGCGGAACAAAAGAGGAAAACAGGTGCAATGTGCAAAATATTAATACCCACGTTATCATTTTCAGAACAATAAAGGTAACAGAAGGTTATGCAGGGATCAATGTTCAATCACTTGAAGCACCAGGAAGATAATACATACCCGGTGAAGACTACCCCAGGATCAAAATGCCGGGCTTGTGGGATGCTAGATTATCAGGCTCCCGGGTAGTCAAATGTACAATAGAAGGAAGAATAAGAAACAGACAAAAAAAACAGAAAGAAAAAGAATAAAGCAGGTGGAAGAAGTTCTAACCAGAGTCAAAGGAAATAAACTATTCCCCAAAACAAAAAAGAGAAAATATACTAACGCGCCAGAGAGACATGCATATCGGTAGCCCACGGCTCCCATATCTGTTCAAATTTTTATACAGTGTCCTTCAGGATGCTAACAATATGCTCAAGAAGAAAGGCAGTGGCACCTAAGAGTGGCAGTATGAGACTTTAATGACCACAGAGTCACTTCTAGCCCCTCAACAGTGGCTGCCATTAAGTTTGCACACTTGACTTTCTCAGATGTGACTATTGTTGTTAATATAACCAAAAGTGCTACCAAAGTGCTTGGGGCTGAAATTTAACAATATTAAGTTGTCATTTAACAATATTCTTATACGACATGATACAAGTGACTTTTTTCCTAGCCTGAGCTAGGGATACAGTAGGTTGTTTCCAGGATTTAGCAAGAGTCATCTTAGCCCCTAACAAAATAAAGAAAATCAAACATTGCAAGCATTTAGGTAATTCAGGCACAGGTGAATTGAGGAGTGCTATACATGGAGTCTGGGGAACTGACTATCCTGTTACTCTATGAACTCTACTGTAAAAATGCAGTTCCAAAAGCCACAGATCCTAGGGAATTCCCACCAGATTGACACATTGTCCCAGACATCTGACAGCCTTAAAATCACAAAGGCGACACAGAGGGGTACATTTTGGCCAGCCGAGTTGGTAAGCACCTTTAAATTTGCCTCTATCAAGGCAATCTTCAAGATATCCTTATATGACCTCAGGAAATAATTATTCCATAACTCTGTGTCCCTTTCCTTGCCCAGATCAGTATCTCAGTATGCCATGTAAGGAAGTCTAGACTGAGATCTCAGTAGTAGCCCATAACCCAGGGAGATACCCCCACGTTGATCTGCATCCTATGTGCACCATTTTTCATATGGAGTCACTTGATAGTGGTCCGACTTAACCAGCCAGAGAGATTGTAAAAACTGCAAAATTTGAAGAAACGCTCCGACTAAGGCATCTGTATGATGACAGAGCATAAAAGGTCCCCTGTGGGTAATAAACTGCCCAATTCTGTATAGTCCCTTGTCTAACCACCACTTAAAAGCCTTAATGTCCTGCCCTGGAGGGAAATCCAGGTTCTCAAGCAAATTAGCTAATAGGCAGAAAGAAGAGACCAAGTCACTGTTAGAGCGGAGCTTATTCCACAGCGCCACCAAATAGGAAAGAGTAGGAGTCAGGGTGGGAGGCCGGAGCCTAGGGGGCTCCACAAAAGGTAGTCCAATGTAATGCATGGAGTCGCCATAGGTACCCAGTCTTGTTTAGCGTATTGAGAATATACTATGAGAGTTGTGTGAAGTGAGCTGCCTGGTAGTACCTAAATAAGTCAGGCAACCCCAGCCCTCCCTGAGTCTTAGGGTAAAATATAACTTTCCTTGAGAATCGGTGTCCTTGTTGTCCCATATATACCGTACCACCTTTGCCTGAAAACAATCAAGCACTAAATGGGGCACAGTAAAGAATTCTTGGCAATAATGTAATTTTAACTGTATGGAGTCTACCCAGCCAGGATAAGTTATGTAGGGACCACTACTGGAGGTCTGCCTCCAATTTATGAAACAAGGAGGGATAATTAGACTTATATAAAGAGTCTATATAAGCCATCAATTGTACCCCTAAATACGGAATATGAGTAGGATTCCAAGTAAAAGGGAAGTGGTCCTGAAGGTGGACAACCATATCCTTGAGGACTGAAACATTCAGTGCCACGGACATAGCCAAATTTACTTCCAACCCCGACACCCTACCAAATTCTTGGAGCAATTTGAATGCCTTTGGGGTTGAAGTCATGGGAGAGGTCAGGAACAACAACAAATCATTTATGTTCTCGCTCCCCTTCAACACACTTCCCTGATGTCTGGGTCAGTCCGAATGGCAACTGCCAGGATCTCGATAGTGATTGCAAAAATTAAAGGGGACAAGGGGCAGCCCTGCCTTACCCAATGCTGCCCTACCTCATGCTATAGAAACGGGGGAAGATAATTGGCCTTGCAGGTGCACTTGGGCTTGTGGGCCTGCAGAATTGTGAGAAACAGGGGCCTGAACACCCACACGTCTAAGACCTTGAACATATAGAGCCAACAGACCGTATCAAAGGCCTTCTGCAAATCTATGGATAATAAAAACCCTTCCTGAAAAGGCCCTCTATCCCACCAGGGCCGAAGCAGAGAAATGATGTCGATAGCCAGACGAATCTGATCAGGACCCTGCCTCCTGGGAATGAAGCCCACCTGATCCTTATGGACATAAGAGGCAATGAAGGAGACCAGTTGGTTAGCTAAAATTTTTCTCAGGAGCTTTAGGTCTTTCTTAATTAAAGAAATGGGTCTATAATTGCTAACCTCACTGGGATCCTTACCCGGCTTAGGTATAACTGTAATATATGCGAGACGTCTGACCTCCGAGAAGTCTGACCGGTAGAGCGGAAAATAGAAAGCCTGGAATTCTTCCATGATTTTTTGTGGATTTTGATTGTATCCCCCCATAGCGGAACACAGCTTTGGAAATGCATGTGAGCGCAACTTAGGGGTCAATTTGGCTGCCAACATCTGACCAAGCCTGTCATGCTAAAAATAAAAATAGGCACTACTCCAGTGCAAACTTTTCTCAGCTCTAGTAGTCAGAGTTAGTTTTAGCGCCAACCTAGTGGACTCAATTTTAGCGAGTGTCTTGCAACTGGGCTTAAGTTTATGTGCCTTATAAAGGGTCGGCAGAATCTAGTCTCTACAGATCCAACCGGTAATCTCTCTTAATCTGAGTTAATATTTGAATAATTTTATACCATATGGTTGCTTTGTGGCCCGCCCATAAAATGGTGGAGTTCACCTCCATAGTGTCATGTTGTTGAAAGTAGTCATGCAAAGCACGGTCAATTTCAGTGCACCTAAACGGATCACTGAGCAGGGATTCATTCAGCCACCACCGAAAAGGGCCTGATGAGCCTGAAGGTTGAGAGAGTACCAGACAGATCATGGAGTGATCAGACCAGCGGTTTCTCTGATATGTCTTATGTACCAGAGGGATACTACCACTAGAGATAAAAATTTGATCAATTCTGGCATATGTGGCAGGAGGGGAAGAATAATCAATGTAATCCCTGCCCATAGGGTGGGGTTCCCTCCATACATTAACCACTTGACCACCAGGCTAATGCCCCATACACACGGTCGGACTTTGTCCGGACATTCCGACAACAAAATCCTAGGATTTTTTCCGACGGATGTTGGCTCAAACTTGTCTTGCATACACACGGTCACACAAAGTTGTCGGAAAATCCGATCATTCTAAATGCGGTGACGTAAAACACGTACTTCGGAACTATAAACGGGGCAGTGGCCAATAGCTTTCATCCCTTTATTTATTCTGAGTAGGGATGAGCCGAACACCCCCCGGTTCGGTTCGCACCAGAACCTGCGAACGGACCGAAAGTTCGCACGAACGTTAGAACCCCATTGACGTTTATGGGACTCGAACGTTCGAAATCAAAAGTGCTCATTTTAAAGGCTAATTTGCATGGTATTGTCCTAAAAAGGGTTTGGGGACCCGGGTCCTACCCCAGGGGACATGTATCAATGCAAAAAAACTTTTAAAAACGGCCGTTTTTTCGGGAGCAGTGATTTTAATGATGCTTAAAGTAAAAAAAAAAAAAGTGAAATATTCCTTTAAATATCGTACCTGAGGGGTGTCTATAGTATGCCTGTAAAGTGACGCGTGTTTCCCGTGTTTAGAACAGTCCCTGCACCAAATGTCATTTTTAAAGGAAAAAATCTCATTTAAAACTGCTTGCGGGTTTAATGTAATGTCGGGTCCTGGCAATATGGATGAAAATCAGTGAGACAAACGGCATGGGTACCCCCCAGTCCATTACCAGGCCCTTTGGGTCTTGTATGGATATTAAGGGGAACCCCGCACCCAAATTAAAATAAGGAAAGGTGTGGGGCCACCAGGCCCTATATACTCTGAACAGCAGTATACAGGCTGTAGGTTTGTTGTTAAGTAGAATCTCTTTGTAATTTTGAACGGGTACATTTTTAACGTGTTTAGCTCCAGCCAAAAAATCTTTTTTAAGCTTTTTGGAAAACATAGGAAAGGGTTATCACCCCTGTGACATTTGTTTTGCTGTCTTTCCTCCTCTTCAGAAGATTTCACCTCACTTTTTGTCCCAATGGATTGGAAAGCATCAGTGGAAAGGAGAAATGTTTTTCCCATATTAACTCTTACAGGAGAGAATTTCCCTTCCTAGGGGTAGATTTCACTTCCTGTTGTCTCCTTCCGTTTGCAAGTAGGAGTTGTTTGTAAGTTAGTTGTTTGAAAGTAGGGTCCTGCCCTATATACTCAGCAGAAATTTGGGCCTTAGGTGTTGCTGTGGCCACAACACTGTAAGCCCTCACAGGGCTCTGCTGTGAAATATTAGATCAAGAATTGTAATTACATGCCCCTGTTGAACAGGAGCTGAAAAATTAGGCCTTAGGCACTGTTGCTGGTGCCACAACACTGCAACCCCTCACAGACACTCTAGTTGGAATGCAGGAACGAGCCCTGCTGCAAAGTATTGCATCAAAAATTGTAATTACACGCCCCTGTTAAACAAGGGCTGAAAAATTGGGCCTTAGGCACTGGTGCTGGTGCCACAACACTGCAACCCCTCACAGACACTCTAGTTGGAATGCAGGAACGAGCCCTGCTGCAAAGTATTACATCAAAAATCGTAATTACACGCCCCTGTTAAACAGGGGCTGAAAAATTGTGCCTTAGGCACTGGTGGTGGCACCCAGAACTAAAAATGTTCTTACAAGCTATCAGCGTGATGATTGAGGAGGAAGAGGATAATTACTCAGGGATAGTCACTCAGCATCAGCATAGGCAGTCTTTGAAGGGATCTGAGATTTCAAAAAAAATTATTCGGTTACATCAGCATCAGGTGCTTGGTAGCTGGTGGTGATCCAAGACTCATTCATTTTTATGAAGGTCAGTCGATCGACCGAGTCAGTGGACAGACGCACCCTGTGATCGGTTACCACGCCTCCAGCAGCACTGAATGTGCATTCCGAAAGAACGCTGGATGCAGGACAGGCCAGTAGCTCAATTGCATACTGTGCAAGCTCTGGCCAGTGATCCATCCTCAAGACCCAGTAACCCAGAGGATTTTCGGTGGGAAAGGTGTCCAAGTCTGATCTTGCCCCTAGGTATTCCTGCACCATGTAAAACAGACGCTGGCGATAGTTGCTGGAACCGATCATACCTTGGGGCTGCGGACCAAAAAATTGTCTGAACGCATCGGTCAGACGGCCACCTTCTCCACCGCTCCTTCTTTGACTGACCGAAGCCTCAGCAACACGTTGTCCAGAAACAGGAGTTTGTAACCTCCCAGTCTCTGGGAACGCGTTGCACAGACCTTTCTGCAAGGCCTCCCGAAGATGTTTCATCCTCTGCTCCCTCTGCGATGGCAAGATAAGGTCCGCAACCTTACCCTTGTAACGTGGATCAAGGAGGGTTGCCAGCCAGTATTGGTCCTTCTCCTTGATACCACGAATACGAGGATCCTTACGCAGGCTTTGCGGGATCAGGGAGGCCATGCAGCGTAGGTTTGCTGAGGCATTCGGTCCGGAGTCCTCTGGGTCACTAAGGACGACATGGTCCGCAGCCACCTCCTCCCAGCCACGTACAAGTCCATGTGTTTCTTGGGACTGATCCCTTAAAGACTGCTGCTGATGCTGAGTGCCAGGCTCCACCTCCATACTGACACAATCTTCCTCCTCCTCCTCCTCCTCTTCCTCCTCGTCCTCTTCCTGTGTGATCGGCGGGGACGCAGGAACAATGTCTGGATAAAGGGGGCCTTGAGAGCTAAGGAAGTCCTCCTCTTCCTGCCTCTGTTCTGCCTCAAGTGCCCTGTCCATTATTCCACGCAGCGTGTGCTCCAACAGGTGGACAAGGGGGACAGTGTCACTGATGCATGCACTGTCACTGCTCACCATCCTCGTGGCCTCCTCAAATGGTGACAGGACAGTGCATGCATTCCTGATCATGGCCCACTGGCGTGGGGAAAAAAAAACAAGCTCCCCTGACCCTGTCCTGGTGCCATAGTCGCACAGGTACTCATTGATGGCCCTCTGCTGCGTGTGCAGCCGCTGCAGCATGGCCAACGTTGAGTTCCACCTGGTGGGCATGTCACAGATTAGGCGGTTCTTGGGCAGGTTAAACTCCTTTTGGAGGTCCGTCAGCCGAGCACTGGCATTATATGACCGGCGGAAATGCACACAGACTTTCCTGGCCTGCCTCAGGACATCCTGTAAGCCCGGGTACCTGCCCAAGAACCGCTGCACCACCAAGTTAAGGACGTGAGCCAAACAGGGCACATGGGTCATTTGTCCCTGTCGGAGGGCAGAGAGGAGGTTGGTGCCATTGTCGCAAACCACCATTCCTGCCTTAAGTTGGCGTGGCGTCAACCACCTCTGAACCTGCCCCTGCAGAGCTGACAGAACCTCTGCCCCAGTGTGGCTCCTGTCCCCCAAGCACACCAGCTCAAGCACCGCATGGCATCTTTTGGCCTGCGTACTTGCGTAGCCCCTTGAACGACTACGGAGCACCGCTGGTTCCGAGGAAGAGGCCATGGAGGAAGAAGAAGAGGAGGGGGTGGAGGAGAGAGGTGTGTCACAATCATTAGCATTTTGGAGGCGTGGTGGCGGAACAACCTCCAACACTACTGCACCTTGTCCTGCATCCTTCCCAGCTGCCAGCAGAGTCACCCAATGCGCCGTGAAACTTAGGTAACGTCCCTGTCCATGCCTGCTGGACCATGAGTCAGCGGTAATATGCACCTTACCGCTGACCGCCCTGTCCAGCGAGGCATGGACATTGCCTTCCACATGCTGGTAGAGAGCCGGAATTGCCTTCCGTGAGAAAAAGTGGCGTTTGGGTACCTGCCACTGAGGAACCGCACATTCCACAAACTCACGGAAGGGGGCAGAGTCTACCAACTGAAAAGGCAGCAGTTGAAGTGCTAGCAATTTTGCCAAGCTAGCATTCAACCGTTGGGCATGTGGATGGCTGGGAGCAAACTTCTTTCGGCGGTGCAGCAGCTGGGGCAGGGAAATTTGCCTGGTACAATCTGACGTCGGTGTACCAAAATCAGATTGCCCACAAGTACGTGGCTGTGACACACCTAATTCTACACCTTCATTCCTCTCAGTGCAGGTCTCAGAGAGGACTGAAGGTCTAGTGGGGTTGGAAATCTCAGCTGATGAGGAGCAAGCAGAGGTCCTCTTTGTTCTTTGGTGTGGGTCTTTTAGATACGCTTGCCAATGAACTGCATGGCAGGTCAACATATGTCTGGTCAAGCATGTGGTACCCAAGCGGGAGATGTTTTGGCCACGCGAGATACGCTTGAGACATATGTTGCAAATAGCAGCGGTGCGATCTGATGCACTCATCTCAAAAAAGGCCCACACCAAAGAACTTTTTGAATAACGCGCAGAGACTGCAGCGCCCTGCACATGTGGAGCTTTGGGGTGTGATGCAGTCAATGTGCTGCCCTTAGGCTGGCCCCTGGAGGGCATCCTGCCTCGTTGGTGATGTGCCGCCTCCTCCTCCTCCTCCTCCTCTCTCCTATCAGGCACCCACGTTGAGTCAGTGACCTCATCATCCCCTCCCTCCTCATCACTGGAGCAAACCTGGCAGTATGCTGCAGCAGGGGGAGCATGACTGCCAGATTGCTGTCCTTCTTGGGCACCCCCTCTGTCCGTGCTCGTGTTACTGCCTTCATCGAGCTCAGTATCATCATCAGAGCCTTCCAAACGCTGGGCATCCTCCTGGAGCATGTACCCAACACTGTGGTCAAACAGTTCGAGGGACTCCTCAGGAGGACATGGTGGGGCTAGGGAAGGAGTCACTGATGACATTGAGCCAAGGGAAGAGGCTGCTGCTTTGCCAGACAAAGTACCCTGGGCATGGGTGAGAGAGGATGAGGAGGATGAGGACGGCTTGGTCATCCACTCGACCAAGTCTTCCGCATGTTGCGGCTCAACATGGCCAGCTGCCGAAAAAAAGGCCAAGCGTGTCCCATGGCCACGTGCTGATGAGGATGCACCGTCTCCACGACCAGCACTAGACACAGAGCCTGCTTGCCCTCTCTTATTGGCTTGTGACTGTCTGCCTCTCCTTCTCGGCCTTCCAGACATACTAATGGCCTGTAGCTGCACTAAGCTGGGATATATATATATATATATATATATATATATATATATATATATACTGATACTGCAGCTAGCAAAATCAACTGCCTGCCTGTAGTATGAGAACACCACCAACCTTCTACAGGTAGCTTTAGCTGAACACTGTGAGGTGGACGCACCCCACTAACTTGTAGGTTTAGCTGAACACTGTGAGCAGGGCGCACCCCACTAACTTGTAGGTTTAGCAGAACACTGTGAGCAGGACGCACTGCACTAACTGTAAATAGTCTAGCTGCCTGACTGTGGTACTAATAGGATCAAAAGAACACCAGCAATTTTCTTTAAAATACTGTAACAAGACAAGCCTGCCTGTCAGTAAGAAGATAACAGGAACGGATCTAGCTGAACACTGTGAGCAGGACGCACCCCACTAGCTTGTAGGTTTAGCTGAACACTGTGAGGTGGATGCACCCCACTAACTTGTAGGTTTAGCTGAACACTGTGAGCAGGACGCACCCCACTAACTTGTAGGTTTAGCAGAACACTGTGAGCAGGACGCACTGCACTAACTGTAAATAGTCTAGCTGCCTGACTGTGGTACTAATAGGATCAAAAGAACACCAGCAATTTTCTTCAGGTAGCTGTATTTACTGTAACAAGACAAGCCTGCCTGTCAGTAAGAAGATAACAGGAACGGATCTAGCTGAACACTGTGAGCAGGACGCACCCCACTAGCTTGTAGGTTTAGCTGAACACTGTGAGGTGGACGCACCCCACTAACTTGTAGGTTTAGCAGAACACTGTGAGCAGGACGCACTGCACTAACTGTAAATAGTCTAGCTGTCTGACTGTGGTACTAATAGGATCAAAAGAACACCAGCAATTTTCTTCAGGTAGCTGTATTTACTGTAACAAGACAAGCCTGCCTGTCAGTAAGAAGATAACAGGAACGGATCTAGCTGAACACTGTGAGCAGGACGCACCCCACTAGCTTGTAGGTTTAGCTGAACACTGTGAGGTGGACGCACCCCACTAACTTGTAGGTTTAGCTGAACACTGTGAGCAGGACGCACCCCACTAACTTGTAGGTTTAGCAGAACACTGTGAGCAGGACGCACTGCACTAACTGTAAATAGTCTAGCTGCCTGACTGTGGTACTAATAGGATCAAAAGAACACCAGCAATTTTCTTCAGGTAGCTGTATTTACTGTAACAAGACAAGCCTGCCTGTCAGTAAGAAGATAACAGAAACGGATCTAGCTGAACACTGTGAGCAGGACGCACCCCACAAGCTTGTAGGTTTAGCTGAACACTGTGAGGTGGACGCACCCCACTAACTTGTAGGTTTAGCTGAACACTGTGAGCAGGACGCACCCCACTTACTTGTAGGTTTAGCAGAACACTGTGGGCAGGACGCACTGCACTAACTGTAAATAGTCTAGCTGCCTGACTGTGGTACTAATAGGATCAAAAGAACACCAGTAATTTTCTTTAAAATACTGTAACAAGACAAGCCTGCCTGTCAGTAAGAAGATAACAGGAACGGATCTAGCTGAACACTGTGAGCAGGACGCACTGCACTAAATGTAAATAGTCTAGCTGCCTGACTGTGGTACTAATAGGATCAAAAGAACACCAGTAATTTTCTTCAAAATACTGTAACAAGACAAGCCTGCCTGTCAGTAGGAATATAACAGGAACGGATCTAGCTGAACACTGTGAGCAGGACGCACTGCACTAAATGTAAATAGTCTAGAAGATAACAGGAACGGATCTAGCTAAACTGAATACAGTGTATATATATATATATATATATATATATGCAACACCTGGGATGCATATATATACACAATACACTTTAAGTGCAGCTAACTGACTGACTGTCCTGCCTAATCTAGCTAACTCAAATGAAATGACACTGTCTCTCTCTCTCTCTAAGCACACCGGAACACACTGCACAGGGCCGCCGTGCAGGCGGCCTTATATAGTGTGGGGCGTGTACTAAATCCCCTGAGCCATAATTGGCCAAAGCCTCCTTGGCTTTGGCCAATTATGGCTCTCTGTTAAGGCGGCGCTGTGATTGGCCAAGCATGCGGGTCATAGTGCATGCTTGGCCAATCATCAGCAAGCAATGCACTGCAATGCCGCAGTGAATTATGAGCCGTGACGCGCCACACGAATTTGGCGCGAACGGCCCATATCGTTCGCAATTCGGCGAACGATCGAACAGCCGATGTTCGAGTCGAACATGGGTTCGACTCGAACACGAAGCTCATCCCTAATTCTGAGCATGCGTGGCACTTTGTCCGTCGGATTTGTGTACACACGATCGGAATTTCCGACAATGGATTTTGTTGTCGGAAAATTTTATATCCTGCTCTCAAACTTTGTGTGTCGGAAAATCCGATGGAAAATGTGTGATGGAGCCTACACACGGTCGGAATTTCCGACAACAAGGTCCTATCACACATTTTTCGTCGGAAAATCCGACTGTGTGTATGGGGCATAATTCTGACATTTCTCTCCTACATGTAAAAATCATCTTTTTTTTGCTAGAAAATTACATAGAACCCCCAAACATTATATATGTTTTTTTTAGCAGAAACCCTAAAGAATACAATGGCTGTCATTACAACTTTTTATCTCGCACAGTATTTGCGCAGCAATTTTTCAAACACGTTTTTTCTGGAAAAAAAACTGTTCATGCTTAAAAAAAACAAAACAGTAAAGTTAGTCCAATTTTTTTGCATAATATGAAAGATTAAGTTGTGCCGAGTACCCAACATGTCATGCTTCAAAATTGCACACGCTTGTGAAATGGCGCCAAACTTCGGTGCTTAAAAATCCCCATAGGCGACGCTTTAAAATTTTTTACTGGTTACATGTTTTGAGTTACAAAGGAGGTCTAGGGCTAGAATTATTGCTCTCACTCTAACGTTCACGGCGATACCTCACATGTGTGGTTTCAACACCGTTTTCATATGTGGGCGGGACTTAGGTATACGTTTGCTGCATGCGAGCACACGAGGACAAGGGCACTTTAATTTTTTTTTTTATTATTGTTAATTTTACTTAAAATGTTCTATTTTGACACTTTTTATAGAAAAAAAATGTGATCACTTTTATTCCTATTACAAGGGATGTAAACATGTAATAGGAATGTGGCACGACAGGACCTCTTTACAGTGAGATGTGGGGTCAATAAGACCCCACATCTCACCTCTAGGCTGGGAAGTCTAAGATCAAAAAAAAAAAAAAAAAAAAAGATCATGGCTTCCCAGCCGAGGCGACACCGTTTTTTTGAATACAGAGGCCGGGTGTGACATCATAACATCGTGCCCGGCCGCCGCCGATCATAGAGACACCAGCAGACCAGATGGTGGACATCCATTCTACGGCTCACCAATCACAGAGGTGAGTTAGTAGAAGCACCGGCGGGCGGCGGGAGGGGGGACGTCCCCTCTCACTGCCCGAAAGAAGATCAAGCGTCTGACCAGCTGCTATGATTGTTCTTATGGTGTAGGAAATCGCCGGCTAAAAATGCCAATATCTAATTGATGCCTGTAGCTTCAGGCATCATTCAGCTTTACCACCACAAAGCCCAGGATGTCTTTAGATGTCCAGCCGTTGGCAAGTGGTTAACCAGATTGAGAGTATGGAGTAACTTGGTGAGGCGAAGACTCATCTTAGGGGGCTGCTTAAAATGTAGCGGATGGCCTAGATTTGTTCAGACCCAGATCCAGAGCCAGATTGGAACCTCCTCTGAAAATCACCACCCCCTCGACATGTGGGATGAGCTCCTTAAACATGGAGGAGAAAAAGGACAACTGACCCTGGTTAGGGGCATAATATGATACAAGAATAAAGTTGCCCATCAATAGTGCCCTTTAAAAACAAAAAACGCCCTTCGGGGTCCCAGATTTCCTGCGATACAGTTTGAGAAAAATAAATGGTGACACCTTTGGTCTTATGCAGACCATTTGCCAATTAGAATTTGGGAAATTTGTTGTGGACAAATGAAGGATTAGTGCAAGGAAAATGCGTTTCCTGAAGTAAGACTACATCAGCCTTCTGTGAATGGTAATACTCTAAAACCTTTCAACATTTCACAGGGGGGGTTCAGTCCCTGAGTATTATGATTAAAACCCTGTAAAACTGAAGAATTAACAGAAGCCATGATTGCAGATCAGCGGGAGGGAAAAGCCAACCAATAGGCCACCAACGTATAGTACCTAGCAGGCTTCCCCAGACTTCAAAATTACTAGCAATGAACAGAAGAACTGTCTCCAGAATGGACCTAAAAGTGCAAGAAAAGGGTGAGAAAAACAAAAAAGAGAGGTAAACCAAAAAAGTCACAAGAATAGTGAGCGAGGAGTAAGCAGGGGCCAGCCAACACTCACTCACTGCCAGCAGACAAAATGTCCGTGTCCAACAAAAAGGTGGACCATGACCTGAGCCAATGTGCAAAATATATTCCATTGGGTCAGGCAGGGACACAAGCCTCCCTGAGCCAACCTTGCTGCCACCAAAATATGCAAATAAAACTCTTAAGAAATAAAGCTATAACTACTAAGCGAGTACGGAGCCCAAAGGTCAGGGACAACCACTGCGGGGAAGATTCTGAGGCCAAAGAAGACCCAGGCCAGGGTCCCCAAGCAAATGACAGTCACCCTGGGGAATCACCAGAGCCTAACGGTGGCTACCCCATGAGCCCCAGAGCAACAATGATAAACATAAAAACATAGTGAAATATAATATAACTATAGGACTGCAAAATAAGGGGAATCTGGTTCCCCAATCTAAGTCAATAGAAAAAGAGTGTCACATGAGTCCCACAGTGGATCACCAGAGAGTTATAATGCCCAACGAGCAGATAGGCAGTTCAAGGTGGTGGAGAGCCTCCTAAACATCGAGATCTAGCTTCCTGCCACAATAGTGAGATAGGGTGCTGAGGAAGGGGCCATTTAGCTGAACTGGTCCCCGTGCGAGGCGGTGATGTAGAAGGCTTTCGAGTGATAACTCCCAGCAGAAGCAATAGACATTCTCCCTCTGCAAAAGATGAGAAGCCATAGGGCTTATTCTGCATAGTAAAGGTGAGTCTACATGGGAATGCCCAGTGGTACTTCACCCCTTTTTTTGAGAGTGCCAGCAGTAGGGACTTGAGAGACCTTTGCCGTTGAATGGTGTAAGGAGATCAGCAAAAATTTGAACCTTGTGGCTCTGGATAGTCAGGGAGGAAAAGTCTTGGGAACATTTCATCGCAGTTTCCTTCACTTGTATTAGTGTGGCTTCACAATTATGTGTCTTTGATGGATTCCGTGAGCCCCCTGATCCTGAAATTATACCGCCTGGACCGGTTCTCCAGGTCATTAATTTTGGTCATCACAGCGTCAAGTTGATCCCGCAACATCTGGATGCAGGCAGTGTTTTGATTTGTCTTCATTACTGTGACCTCCAATTTACGTTCCGGATGCTCTATGCGGGAGCCCAAACCATAAGATTAGCTTTAATATCATCAGTGATTTGAGCTGCAATTCTGGTTAGTCCTGCATCCAACATTCTGAAAATTTGGTGAAGAGTCAACACAGTCAGGAGCTCGGATATTTGCAGCTAGTACTGGAGGGGCTGGGCTGTGAGGCTGTGGCTGTGAAACTTTATGGAAGCAGGAGAGTCTCCACTGCAATAAGGGGTACTCACAAGGGAGTCCTAAGTGCCTGGTAGCTCCATGACATCCCCCAGATCTTCCATCTGGCCATCAGGTGCTGCACCTTTTGTGGGGGGAGAAGGCCTGGATGCCATCTTGGATTTCTCGGCCTGTCCCCACTCCCCTGGTGGTGGCCTGGAGTGGGTTCTGCTATCCGCGCCTCCAGGCATATAGCAGTGCAGGTGGGGGTGTCCCCTACCTCCTGCAGTAAGTGGCAGTGTGATCTGAGGGCTGTGGGTGCTGTGGTGGTAGAGCTCTCGACTTAAGCGGACATCTTGGAGAGCTCCACGCATGAGACCCGGCACTTAATATTTATTGTGCATAAACATTTACATTTATAAAGCAACTCTGATTTTCTCTATTTCATTTTTAATATTTTATGTAATATGTTTTAAGCATTGCAGGAGATATATTTTGCTAAATTATTATATTTTTTTCTGTATTGTTATTGTTGTTGTATTAAAAATAATGATAATAATAATAATAATATGTATTTAGTGTTGTTATCACTTTTACTGGTATTACTGTTTAGCATGTGTTTTACATTAAAAAGTCTTTGGTTTGTGTAGATATCAACATACTGTGATATACAAAATAAATTGTGATTAGCATATACAAAAAACTTGAATGCCCTGTACACACGATCGGACATTGATCGGACATTCCAAAAACAAAATCCATGGATTTTGGCTCAAACTTGTCTTGCATACACATGGTCGCACAAAGTTGTTGGAAAATCCAATCGGTCTGAACGCGGTGACAGAAAACACGTATGTCGGGATTATAAACAGGGCAGTAGCCAATAGATTTTGTCTCTTAATTTATTCTGAGCATGCGTGGCACTTTGTGCGTTGGATTTGTGTACACACAATGGGAATTTAACTGATTTAATCAGATTTTGTTGTCAGAAAATTTTATAGCCTGCTCTCAAACTTTGTGTGTCAGAAATTCCGATGGAAAAAGTCCGATAGAGCCCACACACGATCGGAATTTCTGACAACACAATCCGATCACACTTTTTCCGTCGAAAAATCCGACCGTGTGTACAGGGCATAACACTATCATCTGATTAATAGTGTCTCTAAATAAAGTGCACTGTGCAACTTGTAAATCAACATTGGTAGTATAGTCCCATTGGTGATTAAAACATTAATCCATTAGTATATATTGATGGGAAGGATCCAGGAGTGTAGGACTAAAGGAGTCACCACCGTGTGTGCATCCACCACCCAGGGGAAAAGATTAAATATGCTTACCAGAAGGTAGCATCAATCAAACATGTGATATCAAAGCTCTGGATAGCGAGTGGTGCAATTTCTCCTCCTCAGCTGAGCCACCTCAGGGAACCTCGACCCGGCATGTGAGAATATGGATCAGGATGGCAATGTCCCAGATGGTATAAAACCTCCTTCTACCACAGAACCGTTTGGTAGGTTTATGGTTAACAGCATCCAAAAAAATCAACACTAAGCCTCCACATAGTGAAAAACTGCATCGTTGCAGGTTTATTTGGAATAAAAAGGCTTTACATAAATTCCAAGATGTATTGCATCAAGTAAAAAATCTCCTCTGTGATTACAAAAGTATAAAAATCAAAAAGGCGCAATAGCATAGAAAGGACTCATCAAACCCCAAAAATTGGGTTTGATGAGTCCTTTCCGTGTCATTGCGCCTTTTTGAATTTTATGCTTTTGTAATCACAGAAGAGATTTTTTACTTGATTGTAGTGCTGGCTGCTATTGTTTATTCATGTGAATAGCACAGTATTTTTATATTGATTAATTGTTTGTGTACCTTTGCAGTACTGTTAGGTACTAAACAGTAAGTGATACTTTTTATTTTACAGTTTATTTTTAAGGACAACTTTTAGAGGTCTACCCCTTCTGCTAAGACTGGTTATATGCAGCTTGAATTCCAACTGATTTGTGCTTTATTGGCTGGAATTTAATCATTGGGTGTACCTGCAAGCACCACCTGGTTCACATAAGTCAATCTAAAAATCAGTTGAGCTGGGTGGAAAACTATTGGTCAAATATTAACTGTATCCTTTTAGTTGCAGTCATTGGTTGGCAGCACCAATGTATTTAGGCTTTTTATTGATGCTGTGGCTGCTGAATACAACAGCCATAACAAAACTTACAATTATATATTAAACAAACAAAAATTAACAAAACACAATAAGTTAAAGCGGAGTTCCACCCATAAATAGAACTTCCAGTGATCCAGTTCCTCCCCCCTTCCGGGGTCACATTTGGCACCTTTCAGGTTGGAGAAGATACCTGATATCTAATCCAGGTATTTGCTCCCACTTCCGGTGAAAGAGAGCTGCAGAATCTGAGGCGAACTACGCCATGCCTGGCCCCTCCTCCGCCCCCCCCCTGTCTTCTGGGAGAAACACAGGTCCCAGAAGACAGCAGGGACCATTCAGAACGCGCAGCGACACTTGCGCATGCGCAGTAGGAAACAGGCTGTGAAGCCGCAAGGCACCTGCACCTAGAGCCGAGGGATGGGTTGGCTTTCGGTGAGGACATCGGTGGTGCCCTGGACAGGTAAGTGTCCTTTTTTAAAAGTCAGCAGCTGCAGTATCAAAGAGAAACTGGTGCAAAATAGTAAAAAAAAAAATTAAAATGTAGCTGTATGTTTCTTGCTATTACCATAACCTACCGCCAAAAAGCAACCCAAAATAAATTCTCCTGCTCTTAACCACTTGCCGACCGCCGCACGACTATATACGTCGACAGAGCGGCACGGGCAGGCAAAAGGACGTGTATGTACGTCCTTGCCTGCCCGCGGGTGGGGGGTCCGATCGGACCCCCCCCGGTGCCTGCGGCGGTCGGCAAATCTCCCCCGGCGATCGGAGGTGAGGGGGAGGCCATCCATTCGTGGCCCCCCCCTCGCGATCGCTCTCAGCCAATGGGATCATTTCCCTGCCTCTGTATTGTACACAGAGGCAGAGGAAATGATGTCATCTCTCCTCGGCTCGGTATTTTCCGTTCCGGGCCGAGGAGAGAAGACTGCAATGTAAGTGCACCAACACACTACACACAGTAGAACATGCCAGGCACACTAAACACCCCGATCCCCCCCCCGATCGCCCCCCGATCCCCCCCCAATCACCCCCCCCCTGTCACAAACTGACACCAAGCAGGTTTTTGTTTTTTTTTTTTTTGTTTTTCTGATTACTGTATTGGTGTCAGTTTGTGACAGTTACAGTGTCAGGGCAGTGAGTGTTAGGCCCCCTGTAGGTCTAGGGTACCCCCCTAACCCCCCCTAATAAAGTTTTAACCCCTTGATCACCCCCTGTCACCAGTGTCGCTAAGCGATCATTTTTCTGATCGCTGTATTAGTGTCGCTGGTGACGCTAGTTAGGGACGTAAATATTTAGGTTCGCCGTCAGAGTTTTATAGCGACAGGGACCCCCATATACTATCTAATAAATGTTTTAACCCCTTGATTGCCCCCTAGTTAACCCTTTCACCACTGATCACTGTATAACCGTTACGGGTGACGCTGGTTAGTTTGTTTATTTTTTATAGTGTCAGGGCACCCGCCGTTTATTACCGAATAAAGATTTAGCCCCCTGATCGCCCGGCGGTGATATGCGTCGCCCCAGGCAGCGTCAGATAAGCGCCAGTACCGCTAACACCCACGCACGCAGCATACGCCTCCCTTAGTGGTATAGTATCTGTACAGATCAATATCTGATCCGATCAGATCTATACTAGCGTCCCCAGCAGTTTAGGGTTCCCAAAAACACAGTGTTAGCGGGATCAGCCCAGATACCTGCTAGCACCTGCGTTTTGCCCCTCCGCCCAGCTCGGCCCAGCCCACCCAAGTGCAGTATCGATCGATCACTGTCACTTACAAAACACTAAACGCATAACTGCAGCGTTCGCAGAGTCAGGCCTGATCCCTGCGATCGCTAACAGTTTTTTTGGTAGCATTTTGGTGAAATGGCAAGCACCAGCCCCAGGCAGCGTCAGGTTAGTGCCAGTACCGCTAACACCCACGCACGCACCGTACACCTCCCTTAGTGGTATAGTATCTGAACGCATCAATATCTGATCCGATCAGATCTATACTAGCGTCCCCAGCAGTTTAGGGTTCCCAAAAACGCAGTGTTAGCGGGATCAACCCAGATACCTGCTAGCAACTGCGTTTTACCCCTCCGCCCGGCCCAGCCCAGCCCACCCAAGTGCAGTATCGATCGATCACTGTCACTTACAAAACACTAAACGCATAACTGCAGCGTTCGCAGAGTCAGGCCTGATCCCTGCGATCGCTAACAGTTTTTTTTGTAGCGTTTTGGTGAACTGGCAAGCACCAGCCCCAGGCAGCGTCAGGTTAGTGCCAGTAGCGCTAACACCCACGCACGCACTGTACACCTCCCTTAGTGGTATAGTATCTGAACTGATCAATATCTGATCCGATCAGATCTATACTGGCGTCCCCAGCAGTTTAGGGTTCCCAAAAATGCAGTGTTAGCGGGATCAGCCCAGATACCTGCTAGCACCTGCGTTTTGCCCCTCCGCCCGGCCCAGCCCAGCCCACCCAAGTGCAGTATCGATCGATCACTGTCACTTACAAAACACTAAATGCATAACTGCAGCGTTCGCAGAGTCAGGCCTGATCCCTGCGATCGTTAACAGTTTTTTTGGTAGCGTTTTGGTGAACTGGCAAGCGCCAGTGGCCTAGTACACCCCGGTCGTAGTCAAACCAGCACTGCAGTAACACTTGGTGACGTGGCGAGTCCCATAAGTGCAGTTCAAGCTGGTGAAGTGGCAAGCACAAATAGTGTCCCGCTGCCACCAAGAAGACAAACACAGGCCCGTCATGCCCATAGTGCCCTTCCTGGTGCATTCGCCAATCCTAATTGGGAACCCACCACTTCTGCAGCGCCCGTACTTCCCCCATTCACATCCCCAACCAAATGCAGTCGGCTGCATGAGAGGCATTTTTATGTCCTCCCGAGTACCCCTACCCAACGAACCCCCCCAAAAAAGATGTTGTGTCTGCAGCAAGCGCGGATATAGGCGTGACACCCACTATTATTGTCCCTCCTGTCCTGACAATCCTGGTCTTTGCATTGGTGAATGTTTTGAACGCTACCATTCACTAGCTGAGTATTAGCGTAGGGTACAGCATTCCACAGACTAGGCACACTTTCACAGGGTCTCCCAAGATGCCATCGCATTTTGAGAGACCCGAACCTGGAACCGGTTACAGTTATAAAAGTTACAGTTACAAAAAAAGTGTAAAAAAAAAAAAAAAAAAAAAAACACAAACAAAAATATAAAATAAAAAATAATAGTTGTCGTTTTATTGTTCTCTCTCTCTTTATTCTCTCTCTATTGTTCTGCTCTTTTTTACTGTATTCTATTCTGCAATGTTTTATTGTTATTATGTTTTATCATGTTTGTTTTTCAGGTATGTAATTATTTATACTTTACCGTTTACTGTGCTTTATTGTTAACCATTTTTTTGTCTTCAGGTACAGCATTCACGACTTTGAGTGGTTATACCAGAATGATGCTTGCAGGTTTAGGTATCATCTTGGTATCATTCTTTTCAGCCAGCGGTCGGCTTTCATGTAGAAGCAATCCTAGCGGCTAATTAGCCTCTAGACTGCTTTTACAAGCAGTGGGAGAGAATGCCCCCCCCCCACCGTCTTCCGTGTTTTTCTCTGGCTCTCCTGTCTCAACAGGGAACCTGAGAATGCAGCCGGTGATTCAGCCAGCTGACCATAGAGCTGATCAGAGACCAGAGTGGCTCCAAACATCTCTATGGCCTAAGAAACCGGAAGCTACGAGCATTTTATGACTTAGATTTCGCCGGATGTAAATAGCGCCATTGGGAAATTGGGAAAGCATTTTATCATACCTATCTTGGTGTGGTCAGATGCTTTGAGGGCAGAGGAGAAATCTAGGGTCTAATAGACCCCAATTTTTTCAAAAAAGAGTACCTGTCACTACCTATTGCTATCATAGGGGATATTTACATTCCCTGAGATAACAATAAAAATGATTAAAAAAAAAAAAAAATGAAAGGAACAGTTTTAAAATAAGATAAAAAAGCAAAAAAATAATAAAGAAAAAAAAAAAAAAAAAAAAAAGCACCCCTGTCCCCCCTGCTCTCGCGCTAAGGCGAACGCAAGCGTCGGTCTGGCATCAAATGTAAACAGCAATTGCACCATGCATGTGAGGTATCACCGCGACGGTCAGATCGAGGGCAGTAATTTTAGCAGTAGACCTCCTCTGTAAATCTAAAGTGGTAACCTGTAAAGGCTTTTAAAGGCTTTTAAAAATGTATTTATTTTGTTGTCACTGCACGTTTGTGCGCAATTGTAAAGCATGTCATGTTTGGTATCCATGTACTCGGCCTAAGATCATCTTTTTTATTTCATCAAACATTTGGGCAATATAGTGTGTTTTAGTGCATTAAAATGTAAAAAAGTGTGTTTTTTCCCCAAAAAATGCGTTTGAAAAATCGCTGCGCAAATACTGTGTGAAAAAAAAAAATTAAACACCCACCATTTTAATCTGTAGGGCATTTGCTTTAAAAAAATATATAATGTGTGGGGGTTCAAAGTAATTTTCTTGCAAAAAAAAATAATTTTTTCATGTAATCAAAAAGTGTCAGAAAGGGCTTTGTCTTCAAGTGGTTAGAAGAGTGGATGATGTGTGACATAAGCTTCTAAATGTTGTGCATAAAATGCCAGGACAGTTCAAAACCCCCCCAAATGACCCCATTTTGGAAAGTAGACACCCCAAGCTATTTGCTGAGAGGCATGTCGAGTCCATGGAATATTTTATATTGTGACACAAGTTGCGGGAAAGAGACAAATTATTTTTTTTTTTTTTTTTTTTTTGCACAAAGTTGTCACTAAATGATATATTGCGCAAACATGCCATGGGAATATGTGAAATTACACCCCAAAATACATTCTGTTGCTTCTCCTGAGTACGGGGATACCACATGTGTGAGACTTTTTGGGAGCCTAGCCACGTATGGGACCCCGAAAACCAAGCACCGCCTTCAGGCTTTCTAAGGGCGTAAATTTTTGATTTCACTCTTCACTGCCTATCACAGTCTCGGAGGCCATGGAATGCCCAGGTGGCACAAACCCCCCCCAAATGACCCCATTTTGGAAAGTAGACACCCCAAGCTATTTGCTGAGAGGTATAGTGAGTATTTTGCAGACCTCACTTTTTGTCACAAAGTTTTGAAAATTAAAAAAAGAAAAAAAAAATTTTTTTTTTTGTCTTTCTTCATTTTCAAAAACAAATGAGAGCTGCAAAATACTCACCATGCCTCTCAGCAAATAGCTTGGGGTGTCTACTTTCCAAAATGGGGTCATTTGGGGGGGGTTTGTGCCACCTGGGCATTCCATGGCCTCCGAAACTGTGATAGGCAGTGAAGAGTGAAATCAAAAATGTACACCCTTAGAAATCCTGAAGGCGGTGATTGGTTTTCGGGGTCCCGTACGCGGCTAGGCTCCTAAAAAGTCCCACACATGTGGTATCCCCGTACTCAAGAGAAGCAGCAGAATGTATTTTGGGGTGCAATTCCACATATGCCCATGACCTGTGTGAGCAATATATCATTTAGTGACAACTTTGTGCAAAAAAAAAAAAATAAATAAATAAATTGTCACTTTCCCGCAACTTGTGTCAAAATATAAAATATTCCATGGACTCAACATGCCTCTCAGCAAATAGCTTGGGGTGTCTACTTTCCAAAATGGGGTCATTTGGGGGGGGGTTTGTGCCATCTGGGCATTTTATGGCCTTCAAAACTGTGATAGGTAGTGAGGAGTAAAATCAAAAATGTACGCCCTTAGAAATCCTGAAGGCAGTGATTGGTTTTCGGGGCCCCGTATGCGGCTAGGCTCCCAAAAAGTCCCACACATGTGGTATCCCCATACTCAGGAGAAGCAGCTAAATGTATTTTGGGGTGCAATTCCACATATGCCCATGGCCTGTGTGAGCAATATATCATTTAGTGACAACTTTTTGTAATTTTTTTTTTTTTTTTTTCATTATTCAATCACTTGGGACAAAAAAAATGAATATTCAATGGGCTCAACATGCCTCTCAGCAATTTCCTTGGGGTGTCTACTTTCCAAAATGGGGTCATTTGTGGGGGTTTTGTACTGCCCTGTCATTTTAGCACCTCAAGAAATGACATAGGCAGTCATAAATTAAAGACTGTGTAAATTCCAGAAAATGTACCCTAGTTTGTAGGCGCTATAACTTTTGCGCAAACCAATAAATATACACTTATTGACATTTTTTTTACCAAAGACATGTGGCCAAATACATTTTGGCCTAAATGTATGACTAAAATTGAGTTTATTGGATTTTTTTTAGAACAAAAAGTAGAAAATATCATTTTTTTTCAAAATTTTCGGTCTTTTTCCGTGTATAGCGCAAAAAATAAAAACGGCAGAGGTGATCAAATACCATCAAAAGAAAGCTCTATTTGTGGGAAGAAAAGGACGCAAATTTCGTTTGGTTACAGCATTGCATGACCGCGCAATTAGCAGTTAAAGCGACGCAGTGCCAAATTGTAAAAAGTGCTCTGGTCAGGAAGGGGGTAAATCCTTCCGGGGCTGAAGTGGTTAAGGATCACAGTAATACCACATATTGTATGTGTATGTTATTTGTTGTTTGTACCCGTAGTAGGGCCCTGACTCTAACATTGACCCTAACACTGACACTGACTGTCATGCCTTCTTTAATAAGGCTTGAGATTTTCCTATTTACCCTTTGGTTTAATTAGATTGCTCTATGCTGCCATCTAGCGACCATTTTGCATAACTGCTCTTACCTATTTCATGTAGTCATTTAGTATAGCTGGCTAGATTTGGTACATGAAAGCCTCCGTACTTTCAATCCCATCAGGCCTTGCATCAGCTTCCTCCACCATTTTCATCTTTTCCTACCATGGAAGCATACACATCTGCTGCTAAGCTCTACGTTAGCCATCCGGATCCATCTTCAGTATGTTTACTAATTGTATCTTCAGCTAGATAGATAGATAGGTAGGCACTAATTGTATGATCTTTATTAATTGCATTTTGTCTGTATCTGTTACAGTTTTACTCTATCTTGTATCAATAAAAGTTCAAAAGGATTCTGCGCCTACTGGAATGCATTGGTATGAGAGGAGTTAACAGTGTGCCCGAATACACCTCAGTCACGTGTAGTGAGGGGCATAACAGTAAAACGAAGGCTTCTAAGCACGGCTGGCATACAGAACAGCAGCAAAGCAAAGGCTTCTAAGCACAGCTATCATACAGAACGCCAGTAATACAGCAGTGTTATCAGCTTCCATATAGCCGGACACCATGTCACAGACAAAGTCAGAGCACTTCACAACAAGGTCAGAAGTTTACTCCATGAGCACAAGGAGGTCAGTGAAAAGCGAAACAATTGCCATTGCCCACGCAAAGGCGGAATCTGCAAAAGTAAAAGCTGACTTTGCGGCAAAGGAGGCCAAAATAAAAGCTGCATTCGCCGAAAAAGAAATAAAAGCTGCATTTGCCGAGATGCAACTTAAATTAGAAAAGTTACGTATGGAAACTGCATTGGAGGAACTAGCTGCAGAGAAGGAGTCAGCGGCTGCTGCGGCCGAGGCAGACATCTTAGAAGAACTTGCAAAGCCCACCAGTGAGCGGCTCAGCAACGTACTTGAAAGAAAATCCGTTCCCGACGACGGTACAGAGCGTACCTCAGAATATGTGCAGCGGCACGCCGAACCAGACAACTGCCCACTTACAGCACCGAGAGCGGACTCAACCCCTGCCATTCACAGGCCTTACGTGAAGCAAGAAAGTAAACCCGCACTCAGTCAGTTTTCAGCACATTCTGCAGCCAGGCAATCAAAACACTACGTCACAGTTGACCAAATTGAAAATGAAGAACGACGGGTTAAAAGACACAGCGACTGTATCTCTGATGACCGCAAATACCCACCAAGTTCCTGGCACAACAGAGCGCCCCCTGGCTACTCACACAACAATCAAGGTATGTCAGATTTCTTCAAGTTCTTAGCACGACGTGAACTGTTAGCAAAGGGACTTGCAAAGTTTAACGATCGCCCTGAAAGTTATAGAGCATGGCGTTCGTCCTTCAGAAATGCAACTAGAGACCTTGAGCTAAATGCAAGTGAAGAAGCCGACCTCTTAGTCAATTGGCTGGGGAATGAGTCGTCAGAGCATGCAAGGAGAATCAGAGACATTAACATTAATTACCCAACCAGAGGGCTGAGCATGATATGGGAAAGGGTTGATGAATGTTACGGTTCCCCAGAAGTTATAGAAAACTCTCTTTTTAAAAGAATAGAGGACTTTCCCAGGATTCCTAACAAAGGCTACCAGAAGCTGAGAGAATTGAGTGACCTAGTGACAGAACTCCAAATAGCCAAAGCAGAAGGAGACTTGCCAGGCCTTGCCTTTCTAGACACAGCCCGTGGCGTTAACTCTATAGTGCAAAAGCTACCTTACAGCCTTCAAGAAAACTGGATTTCACGAGGCTCCAAATACAAGCAAAAGCACAACGTCCCCTTCCCACCATTCTCTTATTTTGTGGACTTTATTCGCTATCAAGCAAAGGTTAAAAATGATCTTAGTTTTGACATCTCATCATCTGACTCTGCTCACCCTAGGTCAAGTAAGCCTGCTCTAACCTGCAACTTCAAAGACGCACCTGTTGCAGTACGCAAAACAAGTGTATCTCCAACACAGGATCCAAGCAGAGAGTGTCCTCTTCACAAGAAGCCTCATTCGTTGTCAAAGTGCAGAGGTTTTAGAGAAAAGACTCTCCAAGATCGCAGAACCTTCCTCAAGGAAAACAGACTTTGTTACAGGTGCTGCGCATCAACTTCTCACCTTGGGAAAGACTGTAAGGTGAGCATCAACTGCTCTGAGTGCAACAGCTCAGAGCACAACACAGCTCTACATCCAGGGCCAGCGCCATGGACTCTTACCCCCTCACCCACAGTGGAAGAGCACGGCGGGGAGCAACAAGACACAGTACCTCCTGTAGTTACACCCCGGTGCACCCAAGTCTGTGGAGAAGGTCTGTCTAACAAATCCTGCTCTAAGATTTGTCTTGTCACAGTTTACCCCACGGGTCGCAGAGAAAAAGCAGTGAAGCTATACGTGATCCTGGACGATCAAAGCAACAGATCACTCGCCAGCTCAGCCTTCTTTGACACTTTCAAAATCAAGGATGCCGACTCTTCATACTTACTTAAGACTTGTACAGGGGTAAGTGAAGAAACTGGGAGAAGAGCCATTGGTTACCAAATCGAATCCTTTGATGGTCAGACAACCCTGCCTCTGCCAACTCTAATCGAGTGTAATCAGTTCCCAACGGACAGAGAGGAGATCCCTACACCAGAGGTGGCACTTCATCACGGACATCTGAAGGGCATAGCACATCTCATCCCTGAACTGGATGCCCAGGCCGAGATAGCGCTTCTCCTTGGGAGGGACATCATCAGAGTTCACAAGGTGAGAAAACAAATCAATGGTCCTCACAATTCCCCTTATGCCCAGAAACTAGATCTGGGATGGGTCATCATAGGCAACGTATGCCTAGGGAGTGTTCACAAACCAACCAGCGTGAACTCTCTCTTTACAAAGACACTAGAAGGTGGGCGTCCATCCCTATTTCAGCCTTGCACCAACAGATTCCTTGTAAGAGAGAAGCCTGCCAGTGTAATTCATTCCAACCCTTACACCGCTAATCTTCTTTGTCATGAAGACAGAGATCATTTAGGGTGCTCAGTTTTCCAAAGGACTAAAGAAGATCACAAAATTGGCCCATCTATTGAAGATCATATCTTCTTGGAGATAATGAGACAGGGATTCTACAAAACCAATGAAAACAGCTGGGTGGCACCCCTGCCTTTCAAAGCGCAGAGACCCCGTCTTGCTAACAACAGAGAACAAGCTTTGAAACGCTTTTCTTCCCTCAGATCCAATTTTCAAAGAAAAACAGAAATGAAAGGGCATTTCTTCTCATTCATGAGTAAGATGTTTGAGGATGACCATGCTGAGAAAGCCCCACCTCTAAAAGACAATGAAGAGTGCTGGTACCTACCAATCTTCTGTGTCTACCACCCCAAGAAGCCAGGTAAAATCCGGGTAGTGTTTGACTCCAGCTCACGGAATCAAGGGGTCTCATTAAATGATGTCCTCCTAAAGGGACCAGATCTCAACAACACACTTCTTGGTGTTCTCATCAGATTCCGCAAAGAAGCAGTTGCCATAGTTGCAGACATTCAGCAAATGTTCCACAGCTTCCAAGTCAAGGAAGAACACAGGAACTTCTTGAGATTCCTATGGTTCAAAGACAATGACCCTACTAAAAACATTACAGAATACCGCATGAAAGTGCACGTTTTTGGTAACAGTCCATCTCCTGCTGTTGCCATCTATGGACTTAAGCTATCTGCCCAAGAAGGTGAGAAAGACGTTACACAGTTTATTGAAAGAGACTTTTATGTAGATGATGGTCTGAAATCACTTTCTTCACCTGAAGCTGCAATAAGTCTACTCAAGAGGACTCAAAGCACGCTTGCCTCTTCAAATCTCAGACTGCATAAGATAGCATCAAACAGCAAGGTCGTCATGGAGGCCTTCCCTTCCCAAGATTATGCCAGCGACTTCAAAGATCTGGACTTAGCTACAGACTCCCTTCCTATGCAACGCAGCCTAGGACTCAACTGGGACCTCAAGTCTGACACCCTTACCTTTCAGGTTGACCAAGAGACAAAGCCCTTCACACGGCGAGGTGTCTTATCCACCATTAACAGCCTGTATGATCCACTCGGGTTTGCAGCACCAATTACCATCCAAGGTAAGATTCTGCTTAGAGAGCTTACTGCAGACACATGTGATTGGGATTCTCCACTACCTCCTGAGAAAGAGACAGTATGGGTAACATGGAGAGACTCTTTAAAGACTTTATCCAACCTACACGTACATAGACCATACACCCACTTTCCTCCCACAAGGGTTCAGTCTACAAAGTTATGTGTATTCTGCGATGCTTCAGTTAAAGCAATAGGAGCAGTAACCTACCTCAAGTCAGTAGACATCGAGGGCCAAGTTCATATTGGGTTTGTTATGGGCAAAGCCAAGCTAGCACCATGTCCTGAAACCACCATTCCAAGATTGGAACTGTGTGCTGCTGTACTAGCAGTAGAACTAGCAGAACTTATTACATCTGAGATGGATCTAGAACTCGAGGACACAGAGTTATACACAGACAGCAAGGTAGTGTTGGGTTACATTTACAACGAAAGTAGGAGATTCTATGTCTATGTACACAACAGAGTCCTAAGAATCAGGAAGTCGACACAGCCCACCCAGTGGCATTATGTCTCAACTGATCATAACCCAGCAGATCATGCTACAAGGTCTGTACCAGCATCCCATCTCAAAGACACATATGTACTGCTAGAACCTGAATCTGACTCAGATATCCGTCCTCAGGTTTCCACACTACATACAACAATTTCTAAACAACTGTTGGGATCCAAGTGCTTCCACAAATTCTCCACTTGGAAGTCCTTACAAAGAGCTACTGCTTCAAAACTCACACATGAGACTCTGACCACCTTCATGGCTGAAGTATCAGCTGTAATGAATGCCAGACCTTTGACATCTATACCTAATGATCCTGATGATCCTTTCTTGCTTACACCTTCCACTTTGCTCACTCAGAAAGTTGAGGTGATCACAGCTCCTCCAGTCAATCTAGACACAAAGGACTTATACAGATGTCAATGGAAAGGAGTACAAGTGTTAGCTGACACCTTTTGGAACAAGTGGAAGAAACAATACTTGTCTAATCTACAGACCAGGAACAAGTGGCAAGACAGCAAACCCAACTTACAGCCTGGTGCCATCGTTCTCATGAAAGACACTCAATCGAGGAGAAACGAGTGGCCTTTGGGTCTGATAACTCAAGTGTTTCCCAGTGAAGATGGAAACGTCAGGAAAGCTGAGCTCAAAGTCATTAGGCAAGGCCAGCCTAAACTTTTCCTCAGACCTGTTTCTGAACTTATTTTGTTACTCTCCTCCGGAGTGCCATGATATGTGGTATCCGTGGGAAACCAAGCGGGGAGTGTCATGCCTTCTTTAATAAGGCTTGAGATTTTCCTATTTACCCTTTGATTTAATTAGATTGCTCTATGCTGCCATCTAGCGACCATTTTGCATAACTGCTCTTACCTATTTCATGTAGTCATTTAGTATATGGCTAGATTTGGTACATGAAAGCCTCCGTACTTTCAATCCCATCAGGCCTTGCATCAGCTTCCTCCACCATTTTCATCTTTTCCTACCATGGAAGCATACACATCTGCTGCTAAGCTCTACGTTAGCCATCCGGATCCATCTTCGGTATGTTTACTAATTGTATCTTCAGCTAGATAGATAGATAGGTAGGCACTAATTGTATGATCTTTATTAATTGCATTTTGTCTGTATCTGTTACAGTTTTACTCTATCTTGTATCAATAAAAGTTCAAAAGGATTCTGCGCCTACTGGAATGCATTGGTATGAGAGGAGTTAACAGTGTGCCCGAATACACCTCAGTCACGTGTAGTGAGGGGCATAACACTGACCTAGATGAAACCCTGATCTAGCTATGTTTTCTTTACACACACTTTTTTTGTTTACATTTTTCTCCTCTAGCAAGAAGAAAAATATACAATGTATCTTTTTTTTCCATTCAAGAGGAGGAAACATGACAGTGACTGATCACTGTAATAATCAATCAAAGACTATTACAGCAATCAGGTTATCGGGAACTAGACCTCCCAATTCCTGATCATTAGTTCAAGACCTGGAAGCTCAATGAGAATTTTTTAAGTACTTCTGAATGATATCAAGTCATCAAATGTACTGAGAATTTTCATACAAATGAAAAGAGGACAGTGCAGCACCTGTCTTCAAAATACATTGCCTAGGAGACTACACCTAGAAGTAGATGCTTTGCAGGTGGTCAAAGCTGATACCCCGCAATGAGGATGCCAGCTGTTTCCATCTATGGGCAAGTCCTTGTTTATTCAGCCAAAGTCACTGCATCCCTTACCACTGGCCAGAGAATGGGAAGGACAGCTTCACATCCATCTGGACTACCTCAGTGCTACTGCCACGTTTTTAATGTGAGTGGATATTGTTGTTTAATAAAGTCTTTTACATGTGTAAAAAAAAAAGAAAATACTTACCTTCTGATGTAGACATCTCCAGGGACTTGGACACACCCTCTGAATAGTCCAGTTACCTTCTGTTACTGAAACAAAAGGGCTGTAAAAGTAGCCTAGAAGCAATTTTAGGGGCAGAGAATCTCTTAGTCGGATCCCCCCTCCTTTCATCATAGTTGCCATATCTCTTGCTCCTACACTGGTGTCATACTAAAAACAAAAAACCCCTTATAATAGACTTAAAATAATAATTTTATTTGTTACCAAAAAAATGAGGGGATGCTTTAATGCAAATAAAACCAAGCAGTTTCAGATTTCATTTCATACATTTTAAACAGCTTAAAACTATGCAACAACATTCTATTTAACAATAAATGTATTTTTAAGCTTGCAAAGAAACAAGCAGCAGCAAGTAACCAGCAACATATTCTTTAAATTATTTTACTTTTATATGACCATAAACTAAGTAATACCAATGCAGTAATGTCATATTCTACAAATAATGTATTTTATTGTTCATATAGCATTGTTTCACATAAAAAAGAAACATCTTTGGAATCATGTCATAAGAAAGTATGTTTTTTGGAGAGAAGTGTTGCTTAGATTAAGCACATTTTAAACCTATCATTTCTCACTGCATAGATATACTATTATTTCAATCAGTACACCACAATAAGGTAATAAATGCAGCAGTAAAATACCTTAATAAACAAGTATAGCTTTTTAGTGTCATAAAATGTTCTTTCAAGAGAGCAGCACATTATGTTTTAAGTGAAACTCTTCATTAAGCAGTGTGAGACAATGAAGCATGAAAGGTAGACGGAAAAGCATCCTTAATAGTTCCTGTACAGATAATGCAGGCCAAAGACAATCAACAGCCATGGCTCATTTATTTTATGTCTCCTAGCACTCAGAGACAAAATATTAGTGTTTGGTGTACTATGGGTCTTCTCTATTTGCATCAGTAATAAAAAAATTAATTTGCATACTGCAATATAATTTATACATACTTTCTCAAATCCCAGTGACAGTGTATAATTGTTAGTCCATATGGAAGAAAATTAATGCACTACTTAGGGAACACTAAGAACTGCACACTTGACCATTTCAGGTGCAAAAACCATTTAGCAGGTCAAATAAGTGACTAGAGCAAGTCATTATGAGGGATGTATAAATTGCTTATGTAATCGGTAAAAATAAAATGAAAACAAAATCTCTTCAATGCATAATAATCATAATGACTGCTTTAATGTTTTTATTCAATGGTAGACAATATTCTTTTGGCTTTGACATGATATGTAGCTTAACAGTTCAAAGGTTTTAAGCAAATTCAATTGCTTTTCACTACAAGATCAATTTATTTTCTATTAACAAGTATTGTCTAGTTGATGAACAGTTACAGTAACAACATATTTTTACAAAATGTATATATGCTATGTGTTGGATTTATGATTCATCTTGAAACATCAGTTCAGTGATAAAACTGAACCCATTAGATGTGAGTAAAGCTGGCCATACATGGGTTCATTTTTTTTTCATTCAACCAGGGTTGAATGAAAAAAACTCACTCAATCCCCCCATTCACACACTTGATGTGGATGTGGGAATCCTCCCCACTGTGTCATTGTATACTGACATCACAATGCACAGATCAACACTGCAGCATATTGCCTGCGTTGAATAAGCAATAATATATAGACAGAGCAATTGAACAGAAGTCAATCAGTAGAGGAGTTCTGTACAACCACAGTGGCCACACATGGATCGAATGTCAGCCGGTCCTTGCTGAACCTGCCAAATTTCGATCCATGTATGGTCAGCTTTGTATCACATTGAGTGGTGAGGGATGAATATATTTAGAATAATTAAATACCAGATGGGAGTCTATATTATGATTTACAGTATGTTTTTAAACGAATGAAGTAGAGGGTGGAGAAACTTTGTCCTTCATAGTTTGCATATTCACAGGCCTAGTGACAGTGACCCTGATGTAACAAAGGAGTAGAGCATTATCACTTTCAATGTAAGATTTCACTTATCCTATTGAATTTGGTAAAACAATGTGAAAATGCTCTGTGAACAAAATAACCAATCTTGTTCAAGGAAAATTTAAAAAAAATAATTTTTGCATGAATGTGATTTGATGATTAAAGTCAGCACAATTTCACCTAATTGATGGGGATGATTTACTAAAGGAGTAGAGCATATGCACTTTCAAAGTGAGTTTTCACTTATCCCAGTAAATGAGGAAAAAAAGTGGAAATTCATTTTGAAAAAGGATACCCAATCATGTACAAGGCCATTTATAAAAACAGGATTTTTGCCTGCACATGACTGCATGATTAAAGTCAGTTCTGCTTCACCCTATGCCTAAGCTAAGTAAAGTTTCTATTTGAAAAATAAATACTCACTTAGCTTAGTGAATAGGGTGAAGTTGTGACTTTAACCACTTGCCGCCCGCCATATAGCAAACTGACAGCGGCAAAGTGGTTTCAATAACCTGACTGGGCGTCATATGATGTCCTCAGGATATTAAGCCGCTGGATGCCCCTGGGGGAGCGCATCAAGGCGATCGTTGTTGCGGTATGTCAGTCTGACACACCGCAACTACTATCCTGGTAAAGAGTCTCTGACGGAGACTCTTTAACACACGATCAACCGTGTCCAATCACGGCTGATCACGATGTAAACAGGAAGAGCCGGTGATCATCTTTTCCTCACTCGCGTCTGTCAGACATGAGTAGAGGAGAGCCGATCAGCTGCTCCTCTGACAGGGGGGGTCTGTGCTGATTGATTATCAGCACAGCCCTCCGAGGATGCCCACACTGGCCCACCAGGGATGCCACTAGGACCACCAGGGATGTCACCACAAGGTATGCCACCCTAGACCACCAGGGATGCCAATCAGTGCCCACAATGGATGCTAATCAGTGCCCACAATGGGCATCACTGATTGGCAGGCATTATTGTTTGGCACTGATTGGCATCCATCAGTACCATACATAACAGTACATCAGTGCCACCTATCAGTGCCCATCCATGCCCATCTGTGCTGCCTATCAGTGCCCATCCATGCTGCCTATCAGTGCCCATCCGTGCTGCCTATAAGTGCCCATCCATGCTGCCTATCTGTACCCATCCGTGCTGCCTATCAGTGCCCATCCATGCCGCCTATCTGTGCCCATCTGTGCTGACTATCCCTGCCCATCTGCGCCACCTATCCATGCCCATCCATGCCACATATCAGTGCCACTTATCAGTGCCCATCAGTGCCACCTATATCAGTGCCCCATCAGTGCCGCATATTAGTGCCCATCATCAGTGCCCATCAATGCCACCTCATCAGTGCCACCTCATTGGTGCCACCTCATCGGTGCCCATTAGTGCCACCTTATCAGTGCCCGTCAGTGCAGCCCCATCAGTGCCCATCAGTGAAGGAGAAAACTTACTTATTTACAAAGTTTTGTAACTGAAACAAAAAAAAATGTTGGTCTTTTTTTATTTGTTTAGCAGAAAATAAAAATCCCAGAGGTGATCAAATACCACCAAAAGAAAGCTCTATTTGTGGGAACAAAATGATAAAAATTTAGTTTGGGTACAGTGTAGCATGACCGTGCAATTGTCATTCAAAGTGCGACAGCGCTGAAAGCTTAAAATTGGTCTTGGCAGGAAGGTGTATAAGTGCCCTGTATTAAAGTGGTTAATCATCCAATCATGTGTAAGCAAATATCCTGTTTTTTAAACATTTCCTTATACATGACTGGGTATCCTTTTCAAAGTGAATTTTTACTTTTTTACCTCATTCACTAGGATAAGTGAAAATTCACTTTGAAAGTGAATATGCTTTACACCACTAGTAAATAAAACACTATACAATTCCTGCATGGCTCACACACAAATCAGTTGTGCAGAAATGAATGTAGAAGACATAAATTACATGTATAACAATAAAACAAGACACTCAATCTATATTGGCAGCTGCAATTTGCTTCTGAGCTGTTTTGCTTCAATGCTGCAAATGCAGTGCAAGCATGTGTGTACCTAATCACATGTACAATAGGAGAAAGTTCATATGCATCACTTAAATGGATGTATGAAACCCAAAGGGACAAGTGGAAAAGAAGGAAGAAGGAGGGTCCCCTGTATCAAATTCAGCATGTGAGCCCACACACCAACGTGCTAATATCAAATGCCCTTACCAGAAAGTTTATTAAGTCTGGCCTCACAGGGAGCTGAATCCTTTACCAGTAATCCACTAGAATGATCCGACTGCACAGCCAGGCATCAAGGTATCCCTCCAATGCAAAGCAAATAACACAGCCACAAGATGGACATCAGGATTCCTCCTCCTCTTTACAAGTCTCCAGAGTTTTCACAGATCATAAAAGACTCGATAGATGAAAGGGTCACCACCATAAAAATAAAACTCTCATGGTGAAGTATGTAGGGATGAGAGATTTATTAAAATCCAATGCAAAATGCAGCTGTCTTCATAAAAATCACAGATAAAAATTCCAAAATACTGTGGTTTGTAGCGTGCTTATGGCATCAGCAGACCACCTTATGCATTTCAGCCAATAGGCCATCTTCAGAGGTGTGCTCAGCTGATGCAAGCAAGCAGTTAATTACAAATAGGTCGTAACTCTCATTACTGAACATGTGACGCCCAAAATCACATGGGCTAATACATAGATGGCCAAACAGGAAGAAGGAAGAATTCCTGCACGCCACAGGCCGATCATGTGATGCCCAAAATTACATGGGCCAGTGGATAGATGGCCAAACAGGAAGAAGGAAGAATTCCTGCATTCCACAGGGCAATCCTGTGACACCCAAAATCACATGGGCCAATAGATAGATGGCCAAACAGGAAGGAGGAAGAATTCCACAGGCAAGGAACAATGGAATTGATATTTAAAAAACTAATTCCAATATCCGGGAAGGAGAGTCCCAATCATCAAGGGCTCCTATAGTTAAAAAATATCATACACACATACCTATATTAATAATCTAATATAAACTTAGAACACAACTTTTCATAATAAATGGTAGTCATCAGCATCAGACAAACCCAAAGGAATGTCTCCATCTAGTGGTCAAGTGCTCAAACAAAAGAATTACCAGAAAAAGTGCAAATCAACTATTTTTGATAAAAGAGTTAATGTCCCAGTCCACATTGAAAATATGTTACCAAGGGTAGTGGCGCTTCCTATAGGGTAATAAATGGGAGGGGTGGTTACCCAGATGGTTTCTTTCAGTAGATCCCAATGGAGGTAACTGGTACCTACCAGGGAGAAAAAACCTTTAATTACCGTGAGGGTATGTATGTCTGTACCTACACACACATATATCCCCATACACCCGTGTATATCAGCAGGTATAAATGAATAAATAGATGAGCAATGTCTTCAAAGGGTCTGGTCTGAGGCCCCTAATAATGTGGTAAATTTACACCATATGCCACCACTAGGTGAAAATATCAATATCATATATACATACTACTGATCTAAAATAATTAAACCATCAAAATAAACCTTTGCTCATCGTGCAGAAAAAACATGTGTAAGTATGAGTAAAAAACATTACATAATATCGAATTAGTGCAAATAAACGTAGTAAAATCACTTATGTCCAAAGAAACAATTATATCCAAAAAAAAAAAAAAAAAAAAAAAAAAAAACAATTTTGCAGTGATTAAAGTCCTTAAAGTGAAATAAATCCTTAGAATGAAAAGGCTTATGTGAAAAAACTTTTTAGTGAAACAATTTTTTGTTCAAATCCAACGTTTCAACAATTCCGTGACTTGAGTGCTCTCGAAAAATTCCTGTGACTTTTGTGCACCCCCTTCGGGTCCCCACTCACCAGATCCAACAGCCCCAAAAGGGGCGACCAGCATAAGATATCTCAATCACGGTCTCCTTTCCACGTTAGTTATACGGGCTCTCCAAGGTGGTTTCCGTGCCTCTGGTTTTCCCAATGGGTTCCTCCAATCTCAGATGGAGCAGGCTGCAAGGGGAGTTGCGGTCCCAATATTCTCTCCCCCACCTTCCTACCGACCATCCAAATAGTTTCCCACTATTGGTTTCAATGTACGCAGTGGCTCCCTCATAGAAAGAAAAGATAGGAAGCTCCCATGGTGTAATATATATAAAAAACGCTTTTATTCAAAAAAGCTCCATCAGCTTACAGCGGAGTAAAAAATGGTAAATTACCATAAAATTAACTAAATAAAACAACCAGTGAATAAACAGATTAGTGAATAAAAACAAATTGGCTCACTCAGAGATACCCTGAGAACAGGCCCGTAGCGGTAAAAAATATATTGAAATTACGTGCCGCTGGTTAGAGCTATTGCGCTCCACCTGCGTTCCAGCTAGGGCCCGTACCCGGAAGTGACGTAGCGTGCGTGGCGTCGTTGTACGCGTTTCGTCATAGGACGTCTTTAGCAACGTTGCTAAAGACGTCCTATGACGAAACGCGTACAACGACGCCACGCACGCTACGTCACTTCCGGGTACGGGCCCTAGCTGGAACGCAGGTGGAGCGCAATAGCTCTAACCAGCGGCACGTAATTTCAATATATTTTTTACCGCTACGGGCCTGTTCTCAGGGTATCTCTGAGTGAGCCAATTTGTTTTTATTCACTAATCTGTTTATTCACTGGTTGTTTTATTTAGTTAATTTTATGGTAATTTACCATTTTTTACTCCGCTGTAAGCTGATGGAGCTTTTTTGAATAAAAGCGTTTTTTATATATATTACACCATGGGAGCTTCCTATCTTTTCTTTCTATGAGGGAGCCACTGCGTACATTGAAACCAATAGTGGGAAACTATTTGGATGGTCGGTAGGAAGGTGGGGGAGAGAATATTGGGACCGCAACTCCCCTTGCAGCCTGCTCCATCTGAGATTGGAGGAACCCATTGGGAAAACCAGAGGCACGGAAACCACCTTGGAGAGCCCGTATAACTAACGTGGAAAGGAGACCGTGATTGAGATATCTTATGCTGGTCGCCCCTTTTGGGGCTGTTGGATCTGGTGAGTGGGGACCCGAAGGGGGTGCACAAAAGTCACAGGAATTTTTCGAGAGCACTCAAGTCACGGAATTGTTGAAACGTTGGATTTGAACAAAAAATTGTTTCACTAAAAAGTTTTTTCACATAAGCCTTTTCATTCTAAGGATTTATTTCACTTTAAGGACTTTAATCACTGCAAAATTGTTTTTTTTTTTTTTTTTTTTTTTTTTTTTTTGGATATAATTGTTTCTTTGGACATAAGTGATTTTACTACGTTTATTTGCACTAATTCGATATTATGTAATGTTTTTTACTCATACTTACACATGTTTTTTCTGCACGATGAGCAAAGGTTTATTTTGATGGTTTAATTATTTTAGATCAGTAGTATGTATATATGATATTGATATTTTCACCTAGTGGTGGCATATGGTGTAAATTTACCACATTATTAGGGGCCTCAGACCAGACCCTTTGAAGACATTGCTCATCTATTTATTCATTTATACCTGCTGATATACACGGGTGTATGGGGATATATGTGTGTGTAGGTACAGACATACATACCCTCACGGTAATTAAAGGTTTTTTCTCCCTGGTAGGTACCAGTTACCTCCATTGGGATCTACTGAAAGAAACCATCTGGGTAACCACCCCTCCCATTTATTACCCTATAGGAAGCGCCACTACCCTTGGTAACATATTTTTAGTTAGCAGAGAATCCCTAGGGAAGCTCTTTTAAGGGAGGCAGCACACCTAAACTACTGTCCTAAGCGCAGCTCTTTGTATTCAACTTTATTTATTCCCAGTCCACATTGAGTCCATAGGGGACATAACTGTTAATTTCATGGATCCAGCATGTCTCTAGCCTAGAAAATTCCCATCTGACAAAGCTTCCCCTCCAATGGGGGTGAACCTGTCAATAGCAATGAAAGAAGTGCAAGCCCAATTGTTGTCATGGCACTCCAAATAGTGTCTTGAGACACTATGTTTGGGAAGGTTTTCTCTTAATATTGGCCACATACTCACCAATCCCAACATTCATGGCTTTGATCTATTTGGGGTATCTAAAACATTGGGCGCTACTTGAAGTCTTAAAGGGGGATACCCCTAAAAATGACATCTGGGGAATCGTGCAGAGCAGGTCCCAGAATCATTTCTTAAGACTCCCCAGTGCTTGGGCACTATCTTCCTAATGTCCCGGTATTGTCGAGAAAAAGTAGTGAGAAATACAAAATTAAAATCCTTAATTTTAATCACCTTTTTCACCTTGCCATTCAAAAAGGTGGCCCTATCTCTAGTCCCTACATCAAAGATAATCCCATCCAGTAGATCAGCTGAATAACCCTTTTCAATGAATCTTGCTCTGAGGACCATAGATTGTTTAATATAGTCATCATAAATAGTACATTTACACCTAAGACCTATAAACTGGCTTTTAGGAACAATTTTCAGCCAGGAGGGATGGTGACAACTTCCTTGGCCAATATAATTATTCCATTCTGTAGACTTGAAATAGGTAGAGGTCATGATAAAGCCCCTCTCACCTCAATATTAAGGTCCTGAAAATGAATCTGGGAAGGACTGACCTCATATTGCAGCCAAATCCCCAAAGAGTTACTATTCAGCTGCTCTAAAAAGGAACATAATGACGGCCGATCACCATCCCATGAGAGGTGGATGTCATTAATGTACCTACCTCAGAAGACAAGCTACGGTCTTCTGTTGGCATAGATGATGTCCTCCTCCCATTTTGCCATGAACAAGTTCACCATACTAGGGGCAAACTTGGCTCCCATGGCAACACCATGGTTCTGGGGGTAAAAAGAGCCTCCAAACAAAAAATAATTGTGGGACATGGCAAAATTCAAAAGTTTCAACACAAAATCTCTCTGGGGATCGGATATAGTATCGTCCCTTCTCAGAAACTTAGGAGGAGGAGGAGAAGAGTACAAAAGAAGCAGGGATTTTTAATCTTAGTAAGGGTGCACTCAGTGATAAAGAAAAATTTGTGCTGAATCATGGCCTCAAATTTGACCCAGATAAACCTCAGAATAAATTTATCATGTTTATCGACATGCAGAAATATATTAGAGAAATTAACATTAAGAGATATCTCCTTTCAAAACCACCTTGTTTAACTAATGTGGAGGAAGGGGGGATTAGACATTCTGGGTTGGCTAATGCGTCCATTTTCAATCCTCCAGGTAATGTGGCCCCATCCATTTCAGTATTTAAAGATTCAGTGCTGAAGGATATTGATCAACTGAAAGTTAATTACAATAATGTGAAATTTAGAGAAGGGCTCGAGTCCCTTAGAAAAAGAGATGACATCATTGTCCACCCCCTAGACAAATCTGCATACGTTGAAGAAATGAATAGGATTTTGTCTGATACAGACACATATGTACATCTTTTGAATGATCCTACTACTAAGTATAATAAAGAGCTGAATAAGCTTGTAGACACTAGTTTTGAGGACAGGTTGCTCACTAAGAAAGAAAAATGTTTTCTTGTACCTATGGAACCTAGGGTGCCAGTCATCTATTTTCTTCCAAAAATCCAAAAGGATTCACTTAATCCACCGGGTAGACCTATCATTAATGGATTAGACGCAGTTATGTCGAGGAAGTATATTGATGGCTTCCTTCAACCCCCATGTATCGCAAACACCCTCTTACCTTAGGGATTCTTGCCAGGTGATACAAATGCTTGGGGAGATTGATTGGAAGGAAGGCTATCTGCTGGCAATGGCAGATGTTGCCTCCCTCCCGATCATATCCCACCAACATGGTCAGGATGCGGTGGATATGTTTCTGAGAAGGGATGATACTCTATCCAATCCCCAGAGAAATTTGTGCTGAAACTTATGAATTTCACCATGTTCCACAATTATTTTTGGTTTGGAGGCTCTTTTTACCTCCAGAACTGTGGTGTTGATGGCAAGGTGAAAAAGGTGATTAACAAAGATTTTAATTTTGCATTTCTCACTACTTTTTTGCGACAATACCGGGACATTAGGAAGATAGTGTCCAAGCACTGGGGAGTCTTAAGCAATGATCGGGTTTTGGGACCTGCTCTGCCCGATTTCCCAGATGTCATTTTTAGGGGTGTCTCCCCTTTAAGACTTCAAGTAGTGCCCAATGTTTTAGATGCCCCTTATAGGATGTCTTTTTTCCAAACACTTAAAGGTTATTACCAATGTCGGAAATGTAGCATCTGTCGCCTTAATAAAAATAAAGCTAAGCGGATTAATACCTTTGAGTCATCTGCCACATCTAAGTCTTATGACATAGACCCCTTCATTACCTGCACCTCTCTTAATGTTGTATATATGTTGGTCTGTCCGTGTGGCCTACAGTATGTGGGCCGCACTGTCAGAGCCATGAATGTCCGGATTGGTGAGCATGTGGTCAATATTAAGAGGGGTTTTCCCAAACATAGTATCTCAAGACACTATTTGGAGTGCCATGAAAAAAAACAGGCTTGCACTTCTTTCATTGCTATTGGCAGGTTCACCCCCCATTGGAGGGGAAGTTTTGTCAGACGGGAAATTTCTAGGCTAGAGACATGCTGGATCCACAAAATTAATAGTTATGTCCCCTATGGACTCAGTGTGGACTGGGACATTAACTCTTTTATCAATAATAGTTGATTTGCACTTTTTCTGGTCATTCTTTTGTATATGAATTTGAACATTAGTTCTTTTGAGGTTGTTTGAGCACTTGACCACTAGATGGAGACATTCCTTTGGATTTGTCTGATGCTGAGGACTACCATTTATTATGAACAGCCGTGTTCTAAGTTTATATTAGATTATTAATATAGGTGTGTGTATGATATTTTTTATCTATGGGAGGCCTTGATGATTGGGACTCTCCTTCCCAGATATTGGAATTCATTTTCTAAATATCCATTCTCATTTTCCTGGCATGTTTTCCTGTTTGGCCATCTATATATTGGCCCATGTGATTTTTGGCGTTACATGTCCAGTAATAAGAGTTCTGTCCTATGTGTGTTTAACTGCGTGCTTGCATCAGCTGATCACACCTCTAAAGATGACCTATTGGTTGAAATGCATAAGGTGGTCTGCTGCTGCCATAAACATGCTATGAACCACAGAATTTTTGGATTTTTATCTGTGATTTTTATGAAGACAGCTGTATTTTGCATTGGATTTTAATAAATCGCTCATCCCTACATACTTCACAATGAGAGTTTTATTTTCATGGTGGTGACTCTTTGATCTATTAAGTCTTTTATAATCTTTGAAAACTCTGGAATCCTAGAAAGAGGAGGAGGATTCCTGATGTCCATCCTGTGGCTGTGTTATCTGCTCTGCATTGGAAGGATACCTTGATGCCAGGCTGTGCAGTCGGATCATTCTGGTGGAGGGACCTTCTTTTCTACTTGTCCTTTTAGGTTTAATACATCCATTTAAGCGCTGGATATGAACTTTTATTCATATTGTGATCAACAATGTTTATGGTGGCTGCTGTTTTATGTTTTTTGTCCATCTGAGACTGTTTTATTTTGGTCTTGTGAGCGCGGATATTACTTTTTTTTGTTTACATGTACAATAGGAGCAAGGCAAAGAAAAGGAGCACTAATCAACTGAACAAAAAGAGTCTGGGCCCCGGCCACTGGCAACCAGCCTGTATGTAATAGTACAAAACTCCCAATGACAGTGCACATTCCAGAGAAATGCCCCTGTACTGGTGATGTCACATCCTGCCTATAACAACATGTTTCAATTGGATACCACCAATCTTTCTCAAGGAAGCCTTGCACTTCTCCTATTGTACCTGCCATTAGGCACACACATGCCTGCACTGCATTTTAGCAACATTTAATAAACACAGCTCAGAAGCACATGAAGCTGGCAATATAGAGTTGGGGTTGATTTACTAAAACTGGAGAGTGCAAAATCTGGTGCAGTTGTGCATGGTAGCCAATAACCTTCCAATTTCAGCTTGTTCAATTAAGCCTTGATAAAGAAAACTAGAAGCTGATTGGTTTCCATGTAGAGCTGCACCAGATTTCGCACACACTCAGTTTTAGAAAATCAACCCCTTGTCCTGGAATTTTTCATTTTCACAGAAAATAAGGAAAACAGGATTTTATCTGTCCCAAACAAATTATATCGATTGAATTTGTACTATCTTGCATGGCCATGCAATTGTCAATTCAATTATCACAACATTGAAATTTTAAAAATGGTCTTTTAATGAAGAGGCATTACAGACTGGTACTCACGTGGTTAAGTCATGTCATGAAATGAGTTCTAGATATTCACTGAATTTCATAACATGATTTGTTTTTCATTTATATACATCAGACTGCCTTGTTAAACTTTTTAATCATCTGCTAGAGTTTATTTTTCTGCACATAATTTGAATATTCTCACCTTACCCATTCAGGAAAAAGTAAAATTATCTGCATAAGGGGGAAACACAAAAAGCAGTGTTCAGCTCTTTGTGTTGCCTCAGCTGATAAAAACACCCTGTGCTTTGTAGGACATGAGTCTGACAATATGGCCACATGCACACTCCTATTAGGCTCCTAAAGTTTACTGCAAAGAATACATCTGTGTTGAGTTGAGTGTTGAGAATGACACAAATATAAATTTTCACAAAGCCTGCTGTTTCAGTGTTTTTAGATCTTTTTTGTCAGATGTTACTATGGTATACTGAAGTATAATTACAAGCATTTCATAAGTGTCAAAAGCTTTTATTACATTAAGTTTACACAATATCTGCAGTGTTGACCCTTCTGCAATTCGTCCTGGCATGCTGTCAATCAACTTCTGGGCCACATCCCGACTGATGGCAGCCCATTCTTGCATAATCAATGCTTGGAGTTTGTCAGAATTTGCGCATTTTTTTGTTCATCTGCCTCTTAAAATTGACCACAAGTTCTCAATGGGATTAAGGTCTGAGTTTCCTGGTCATGGACCCAAATGTGATGTGATGTTTTGTTCCCCAAGCCATTTAATTATCACTTTTGCCTTGTGGCAAGGTGCCCATCATGCTGGAAAAGGCATTGTTCATCACCAAACTGTTCTTGGATGGTTGGGTGAAGTTGTTTTCAGAGCATGTTTTTGTACCATTCTTCATGGTTGTGTTCTTACACAAAATTGTGAGTGAGTCCACTCCCTTGGCTGAGAAGCAACCCCACACATGAATAGTCTCAGGATGCTTTACTGTTGGCATGACACAGGACTGATGGTAGTGCTCACCTTTTCTTCTCTGGACAAGGTTTTTTCCAACAATTGGTAAGGAGATTAATCCGAGAAAATGTCTTTATCCCAGTCCTCAGAATTCCAATTCCTATACCTTTTGCAGAATATTAGCCTGTTCCTGATTTTTTTCCTGGAGAGAAGTGGCTTCTTTGCTGCCCTTTTCGACACCAGGCCATCCTCCAAAAGTCTTCGCCTCATTGTGTGTGTAGATGCACTCACATCTGCCTGTTGCCATTCCTGGGCAAGCTCTGCACTGGTGGTGCCCTGATCCCACTGCTGAATCAACTGTAGGAGGTGGTTCTAGAACTTGCTGGACTTTCTTGAGTGCCCTGACTCCTTAGTCACAAATGCAGTGGAAACGTTTTTTATGGGATTAAGTTCATTTTCATGGCAGAGGGACTTTGCAATTAATTGCAATTCATCTAATCACTCTTCATAACTTTCTGGAGTATATGCAAATTGGCATCATAGAAACTGAGGCAGCAGACTTTGTGAAAATTAATATTTGTGTCATTCTCAAACCTTTTGGCCACTGCTGTACATTTCATTGGGTCATATGTACAGATATTTTAATACTAAAATGAAGGGCCTTGTTCTTTTCAATGAGAATTATCTATTCTGCTGATGAGTTTACTGTTACATGGCACTTTTAGGTTGTTGCATTATTTCCATATCTGTCACAAAGGTGTTATATTCCTTCTTTGATTGGTTAATCTTACATGTACTAAACCTTATGACAGGTTTTCTGCACTAAGATGTATTACACATCACTACTCCCTCTTGTGTCTGACATCAGCTGACATGTGGGATTTTTGTGCCTTGTTGCACTGAAGGAGGAAGCCATGAGGACATGCTGGCTAATTAATTATCAGTGGTTTGGGAAACCCTTTACACAGACACGGCCACTTTACCCCAACTCTGTACTGTATCTTCAATGCTAAAATCCATATAAAATAAGCTGTTTAATTTGCCCAATGTTTGTAATTCTATTTGGCTATTTTTGTGATTCAAACGCTTTTGCTACCTTAAACATTCATTAAAATTACACTCCTATTTTCTATTTCAGCTTTGTGGCATCACCTGTAAAATTCCAGCCTGTAGTGGACAGCGAATCAGCTTCATAACTTTTTTTACAAGGAATGTAATGACACAAGCAGCTGCAAAAGCTGAAGCAAGGAACTGTGGTGTGATCTTCCAGGGTATGTCATTAAAAAAGACTGGCTAAGAAGAACTAAAAATCTTTTTGCGGATAAAAGCAATATATTCATGTTTGTATTTACCTATTTGCCTGAATCACTTTATAATAATGTCAGAAACCTGGACAATGCAGCCTGTGCATATGATGAAAAAAGTGGTTATCAACATTAAAAATATGGGCTTGATTTACTAAAACTGGAGATTGCAACATCTTATGCTGCTCTGCATAGAAACCAATCAGCTTCCAGTTTTTTTGTCAAAGCTTAATTAAACAAGCTGAAGTTAGAAGTTGTTTGACTATGATGCACAGCTGCATGAGAATTTGCACTCTCCAGTTTTAGTAAATCAACTCCCATATGCCCATTTCTTTAGTCATATACTGTAGATTTTGCACTCTCCAGTTTACCAATTTTACCACAGTATACCAATATATAAACAGCTAAAATTACATGAAAATCTCACTTTACCATTAGTTAGTGAAAATTAGAAGGTGTAGTGCATAGATCAGAAAAAGTAAACCTCACAGGCTGATGATCTGACTATATCTAGAATGGGTTAAGATGCAGCGATGAAAAGATTAGTATATGAACTATAAAGGAGTAACTTTTATGTACATATGAATAATGAGAATAATATCTTGTATATTGATTTAGATCTCCCCACACATCAATGATGTAATGTTGAAATAATAAATGTGCTCATTTGTGACTCTGTGAGGAGGTTTTCTTTTCAGTTTTGGTTTATGTGATTCAGATTTTTTTTTTATATACAGTAGTCTAATGTTAAATTGTAATCATCACCCATTATAATATACCCTAATGCTTGAGGAAGTAAAAGGGAGAACAATGTGTGAAATAATTACAACTGTTTGGTATTGGGAGCATAATAAGACCGACTGACCATTTTTATCTTTTAAAATGTGTTTTGAAAGGAAATTTTTTTGGACAAACAAGTTGCAACCCCTCTCTTTTTTCAGAGGGATTAGACATAAAACGTTAGGCTACTTATGACAAGATGAGTTGTTTCAGATGGTAAAGAAAATGTGTTTCTTGAAGTAACATAATTATAATATTTTAATGACAATGCTTTTCATTGCGTCAATTAGGACCTTGAGTATTATGAGTTAGAATTTTATAGTTGACTGTACATTACTATTATAAAGATAGTATGATGTTGGTATACATAGATGGGAAATAAGAGTTCAGGTTTTTAGTGTAATTGATTGATTTACCAGATAACTTTGATGTGTACAAATGTTTTGATGTAAGGTATATGTGTTTGTCATAGAGAATGCTCTATTATTTACCAGCTCAAATACTATATGCAAGAAGGCACAACCATTAAATTCACTCTACAGGGCCAAAGTAATTCTCTAGACCAGGGTTTTTCAACTGGGGTGTCACAGGACCCTGGGGTGCACGGCAAAATGGCACAAAACCCTGTACAGTCCGACCATTGAAGGGTTACTGTGTTAAGTTTTGTGTACATAGATAAGGGAGAGCACATCCTGTTCCTTCTTCGCGTTCTCTCCTCCTTCTATGCTGTTATCTGTATTTTGCCAGCAAAACTGAAAGCTGTCTAAGCCACCTGCCTGCTTCCTACCAACCAATGACATCACTGGTTGCTAAGGGAAAGTCGGGCGGCCCACACAGCTTTCAGTTTTGCCAGCAAAATACAGATAACAGCATAGATGGGGAGAGAGCCCGGAGGAGAAACTCTCCCTTATCCCTGTACACAGATCTTAAGACACTAATCCTTTTATGGTAGGACTGCACATGATTTTGTGTCATTTTGCTGCAGCAAGTGCAAAGAAGGGGGGACTTAGGAAGGTTGGAGTTGTGCTAGCAGGGGGGGCTTGTGTCAGGAGGGGGGATTTGTGCTAGACAGGGGGATTTTTTTGGGGGGGGTTGTGCTTGCAGGGGGATAGCATTTTTTACAACCTGCTGACCGCTAAGATCTGCCTTACAAACTACATTTATGGCTTTTTCACACCAGGTGCAGTACGGTAAAACGTTTTCCCACACCACCCAAAAATGTGTTGCTTTTTGCAGCTGCGCATGGGTCCCATTAATTCTTAATGGCACCCCCAGTTATCAACCAATTGCATGCTTGTTTTGCCCACTTAAAATCATGGTACCACAGTACCATGTATTTTGGTAGGACTCAACTTTAAAATCCTGCCAGAACCTTTTTTGCATGTCTCACAAGCATAAAGCAAGCAGCCTAATAAAAAACAAAACAGGCCAAAAAAGCACTTGGGCTCAGACACACCTCCTTGTGTGAATGAGCCCTCAGACTGGTGTGCCCGGGATTGTGCACAATTCTAAAGGGTGCCTTGACTACAAAAATGTTGAAATACGTTGATCTAGTCCAGGCCGTTTAAATATCTTATGTTGTCACTATATCCACTTCAAAGGACCCTCTCTTTAGATATGCAATGCGAATGCCTGTCTGTCCAGGAATGCATAATTTGCCCAGGCTATGACCTTGCATACCTAATGTTCCCTCCAAAAAAAAAAAAGGTTATGACCTGCATACTTAATGTTCCCTCCAAAAAGAGATGTGCTAGTGAGGGGCTGAGTTATGCTAAATACAGGGATAAGGGAATTGTCCAATCCTGGATCAGATGCACCAGATTTGAATAGATGGTTTAGATAGTTCCACCAATCTGGAGGGCCCCATACAAGTCTATGAGAGATACTGTAGGTCTATATCAGGTTAGGTCTTGGGGGAGACAAGAGGGAATTATCATAGGAGCCTCCATGCTACACAGCTGGTAAATATCAGACATCTCTTTGATACTTACATGTATGCATGCTTGTCTAATGCGTTTTTTGTCTTAATATTATATTATAGTATATTTTATTATTTTATAATTCCTTTGTTTAAATGTTTTTCCCTTTTGGTGCAACTAGACACTATTTCCCCCTGAAATAGATGCGTAATCCCTGCATCTATACGTGTTAGGGAGGGGTCAGGACGGCACGGCAGGCATCTTGTGTACCGAGGAGGACGCCTGCATCATCCCGATACCACCATTGGTATACACCTGTATAGGCTTACTGTAGAGTGGTGCAATGACGCACCTAATCTGGGTGAGCATTTATTACCTAAGGGGGGCACCTGAGTGATGACACCTTAGCACGGCTTGGATCACATCTTTTGGATTACACGGACCATTACTAGGGATGAGCTTCGAGTTTGAGTCGAACTCATGCTCGACTCGAACATTGGCTGTTCGCCAGTTCGCCGAACAGCGAACAATTTGGGGTGTTTGTGGCAAATTTGAAAGCCACGGAACACCCTTTAAAAGTCTGTGGGAGAAATAAAAAGTGCTAATTTTAAAGGCTTATATGCAAGTACGAAATTTAAAGTATTATTACACTTTTATTGTTTCACTTTAAGCATCCACTTTAAGCACCAATTCCTGCTTGGTGGCTTGCCGGATTGTCTTTCTGTTTTTATTTTCTATAGATAGATTGCTAGATAAATGCTCTAGACAAACTTGCCCCCTCACTACACACACATTCAGGCCCCGACCCCTACAACCTTGGCAAACAGATGACACCAGAAGTCTGAAAAAATGTAGGCATGCTCTTGAATGTGTGTGGAATAAGATTAAAGTGGAATTAAACTCCCTTTGTGTGTTTGTACCTATAGGTAAGCCTATAATATGGCTTACCTATAGGTAGTGTAAATATCTCCTAAACTTGCACCGTTTACATTATCGACAAATGGGCTCTGAAGGAACGGCCGCCCGTGCCGTTTCTTCAGGGCATGTGCTGTGACCACAGGATCCTGCGCGCATGTGCGGGAGTGACATCAGACCAATCACAGCAGCAGAGCCCACAAACCCAGAAGAAACATCAGGGAAGATGCTGGCCATGTCAGCAGTGTGTAGGCGCCACTGCAGGGCTTCGTTCTAAGGTAAGTATTTCATAATGAGCTAGTATGTGATGCATACTAGCTCGTTATGCCTTTGTCTTACAGGGTTTTTGTTTTTTGTTTTTCATTAGACGGGTTTCTTCCTCCTCCCAGCACTCATCCCCTCACTTATTAGACTGAAGTGGACTTTACTCAAACAAGAGAAGTGGATAAGCACATTTGTAAATCATACAACGGTGTTTTATAATTGTGGTAGAATATTTTGATTTTTAAAGGCAGCAGTAAGCCAATGGTTAGACTTTATAAATGACCCCCTATACATCGGTGTCATCCTCTGCCTAAATTAACTGTCATGATAAAATGACAAAACCTGTCATTGATTAATTATTTTTTCAGAATGCTACTTCACTGACTGTCATGACGATAGCTCTATGCTAACAGACTTGCTGACTGAAAACAGGTATAAAAATAAGGAATTCTGATATTTTTTGACACTTATTTACAGCATACTTATGACAGTGTAACTTTAACTACATCAATAAAGTTGGAAAAGGCCCCGCTGCCTTATGGAAGTCAAGCTTGGGATAACTCTCCATATTATAAACATACTTCCAGGTTAACCTAAAGATATAAAATGCTCAAAGAAGCCAGCAACACAGTGAACTGCAGTCCATTCATCATGTAAGGCCTGTAGAGGCTAAAACGCATTAGTGTCTCATTTTTGGGGGATTTTATCCTCCTTCGTTATTTTTCAGTAAAGAAGAATATACTGCAGTTCACCATGTTTACAACTCCATTGAGTGTATGATATGATGTTGGCTTGCAGAAGCTGAGAGCAGGGCACCAGTGTGAAGTTTTACCTCTTTAGATTGGATTTGTAGGGTTGCAGCGCTGTCTTTTTGTCTTCTATTATTATTCAAAGATACTCACTGTTGTTCAGGTTCTGCTTCTCTAAGATAATATTTATTTCATGAGACTGAGGTATCAGACTTGAAAAGACAGTAGACATAGTTCATTAGTAAAAAGAAAAAAGAAAAAGAAAACCTGTGCTACAGAGCAATAAAGATGCTAGACTACAGCTGCAACAAAAAAACACCAATATCTGTTTAATTGACTATAATAAATAAATTAAGTGTGCTTGCAATCAGAAATGCATATGTTACTTACATACATAAATAAGTGAATATAGATATTGAATAATTAATGGATCAAATCAAATATCTTAAAATAAAAAATGCTGAATAGATCAATAGTGAATGAATTAAGTGCTTAATGTGTAATAAAACATGTGAATAAAATAAATAAATATGAATACAGAATCAAGAATCATAACATAATACAATGGTGAATGAAGTCCATTCAAAAAACAGCTCAGTAGAAGTGCATCAATCCCGTGAAGGCAAAGTCACAGGTCCACAATTCATTAAAGACAACCAATAGGTAGAAGAAGGAGAAAAAGATGTGAGGATATATCCCAACAGACAGTGAATCCAGAGGACGCTAAGGATGGACCCTTACCAGGAGTGGTGGACCTCCCTGTTAGCGAGGTCTTGTGCGCATGCAGATAAAGCCCTCTGCGGGGACAGCTGAATGGTGGCATCCGACTCGACTGATGAATGGAGCGTTCCAATAAGAGACTAATCCAACCTGTCTGCCTGGAGGGGGACACCCACTCAACCCGAAGGTTGTAGGTGGAAAAAGGAAGCAGAAAAGGGCTCCAATGGTGTAGTAAATGAAAAAAAATGTTTTGGTAAATCAAGGCAGAAGAAACAAACTCCGCCATACAGTACTAAAAAGGTTATAAAAGCCGGCATATAAAAAAAGCGAACACCCTTGCAAACATGGGGCGAACGGCGTGATGGCATACAGTGCGTAGCCACGCCCTACATGTTTCGTCATAAATGACGTCTTCAAAGGGGCACGGGCGACGCACTGAGCCAGCACCTATATAGCGTTGGACGAAAACCAGACCTCAATTTCGTCTCTGGGTATCGTTCAGTGCTTAGCAACAATAAGGAAGTAAGGAGGAAAAACACCAAGCCTCGATCTGGTGTTCACCACACAATGAACGCTCCGTACTGGGATCTCAACAAAAGAGAATAGAAAAGCTAATTACAAAAACAAAAGACAGGGGACAAAAGGACAAAAATAAATTGATCTAAAAATGGGCCTAATGTATATAAGTCTAAATTCAATACCACAGAATAAAAAAAAAAAAAAAAAAAAGATGATGATATTTGCTCAGCTGAATCAAAATATCATATTAAGGTGGTTGTAATGTCAAAGTTTGGTCCACTTATAAGTGAAATAACCAAAAAAAAATTATACTTAAAAAGTAAATAATTATTAACAATAAAACATATCATTAATAATAAAAAATCATCAAAAATATTGCTATATGTGAATATATGTAAATTAACCATTATCTCCCTATTCTACCTACTATCTAAGCGTGGCAAGGGGTGGAGCCTCCATCTGAGTGGGGGACACCAGATAGTAGACATGTGCATTCGTTTTTGCCCAAATGCATTTTCGTCTGAATTTCAGGTATTTTCGTCATCGTTTTAACAAACGATAACGAAGGTGCAGAATCCGAAAAACAAAAGATCCGACATAAACAAATGCTTTATTTTCATTTTCGTTGCTACAACAGTTTGATATAGATAGGAGATCACAGAACAATCTGTGTCAATCAAACCTGTGGTTGAATGTGCCTAACCTTAACTCTATTAGTCCAAGATTATTCTACATAGAGAGAAAAGATTCGACGTAGGGGAGAAAAGATTCGACGTAGGGGAGAAAAGATTCGACATAGACAGAAAAGATTCAACGTAGGGGAGAAAAAATTCAATGTAGGGGAGAAAAGATGAATAAAAATAATGATGATGATGAATGTTATTGGCTGATTGTAACCAAAGAGGAGGAGCAGTAAAATAGCTAGAACTAAGTACACACGTACTTAGGCTTATGGTGTCTGTTGAAAGTTCTAAGAAGATTCGATGGAGCAGGTAAACTATACAGCGTCATACAGTTTAGCTGCTCTGTCGAATCTTCTTTGAACATTCTACAGACACCATAAGCCTTCATTGACAGATTCAACCCTAATTTGGATTTTCGGACGAAGCAATTTTTAACGAAAAATGAAATAAATAAAAACAAATTTCGGGAGTAACTAAATACATTTATTTTTCGGACGAAAACGAAATTCCGAAACGAAATATTTCAGTGTACACATGTCTATCAGATAGTATAAAGTTGCACTATCAGATAAATGGTCAAGAAAAAAAGCAAATATACAAAATATTTACAAGATAGTAAATATGAAAATAAAAATACAAATAAATATAAATTTAAAAATAAAAATACAAAACTTGTTAGTGAATATGATATAGAGCAGTCATATCTTAGGAATTGTCGATAAACTCATTTATCTCGATGTCTACATTCAATCCTAAAGGTCTAAGAGAGCAAATTTTACAGATCCACTCCATTTCTAACTTGGAAATAGCATGCCTTCTAGATCCTCCTCTCCAAGGTAGTTTAAGTCTATCTATACCCACAAATGAGGTGCCCCTGGGCTCCTGTTTGTGTACTTCAAGGAAGTGTTTGGAGACCGGATTGCCTTTAATGCCTCTCCTTATGTTTCCAATGTGCTCATTGAGTCTCACCTGCAGTGGTCATACAGTACGGCCTACATAATGGAGCCCGCACGGGCAGGTGAGAAGATACACAACATTAGTCATGGAGCAAGTGATGAAGGATTTCATGGAGAAATCCTGGGAGATGCTATTCCTTCAATAAAATCATGGGTAGTTCCTAGTGTTTGTGACCCTCCTATTAAAAAACCTATGTTCTTTCAAAATCTGGTAGGGTACTATAGATGTAGGAATTGTGCAGTCTGTTCTGTCAATGCTATCATAGAAAGGAAGGTCAGTCAGTTCCACTCTAATAGCATCTCCCAGGATTTCTCCATTAAATCCTTCATCACTTGCTCCACGACTAACGTTGTGTATCTTCTCACCTGCCCATGCGGGCTCCATTATGTGGGCCGTACTGTACGACCACTGCAGGTGAGACTCAATGAGCACATTGGAAACATAAGGAGAGGCTTTAAAGGCCATCCAGTCTCCAAACACTTCCTTGAAGTACACAAACAGGACCCCAGGGGCACCTCATTTGTGGGTATAGATAGACTTAAACTACCTTGGACAGGAAGATCTAGAAGGTGTGCTATTTCTAAGTTAGAAATGGAGTGGATCTATAAAATTCGCTCTCTTAGACCTTTAGGATTGAATGTAGACATCGAGATAAATGTGTTTATCGACAATTCTTAAGATATGACTGCTCTATATCATATTCACTAACAAGTTTTGTATTTTTATTTTTACATTTATATTTATTTGTATTTTTATTTTGATATTTACTATCTTGTATATTTTGCTTTTTTCTTGACCATTTATCTGATAGTGCAACTTTATACTATCTGATGTCCCCCACTCAGATGGAGGCTCCACCCCTCACCACGCTTAGATAGTAGGTAGAATAGGGAGATAATGGTTAATTTACATATATTCACATATAGCAATATTTTTGATGATTTTTTTAAATTAATGATATGTTTTATTGTTAATATTTACTTTTTAAGTATAATTTTTGTTTTGGTTATTTCACTTATAAGTGGACCAAACTTTGACATTACAACCACCTTAATATGATATTTTGATTCAGCTGAGCAAATATCATCATCTTTTTTTTATTCTGTGGTATTGAATTCAGACTTATATACATTAGGCCCATTTTTAGATCAATTTATTTTTGTCCTTTTGTCCCTTGTCTTTTGTTTTTGTAATTAGCTTTTCTCTTCTCTTTTGTTGAGATCCCAGTACAGAATGTTAATCGTGTGGTGAACACCAGA